>NC_079409.1:23708756-23713756 GCF_029220125.1 Pseudoliparis swirei | reverse complement strand
ACCACCTGTGGCCTGGCGGTCAGGAAGTCCAGGATCCAAGCACACAGGGGTGTTCCCAGCTCAATCAGCTTGCCGCCAGTCTGGAGGGACTATGGTGTTGAAAGCTGAACTATAATCAATGAACAGCAGTCTCACATAGCCCCCTCTGGCTGTCCAGATGAGAGAGTGTGGTGTGTACCTGGGAGACAGCATCATCTGTGGATCTGTTTGGGCGATAAGCAAACTGCATGGTCCATGGAGGAAGGAGGAAGGCGCAGATGTAGTCCTTTATCAGCCTCAAAGCATTTCATGACCACCGAGGTGAGGCCACCGTAGTCATTCATACATGCTGGAGAAGCATTCTTGGGCACAGGGACAATAGTGGATCTCTTGAAGCAGGCGGGGACTACGGACTCAGCCAGGAGGTTGAATATTGTGGTGAACACTGGAGCTAGCTGGTTAGCACAGGTCTTCAGTACTCGCCCAGATATGCCATCTGGACCTGCAGCTTTCCTGGTGTTCACCCTCAACAGAGCCCTCCTCACACTGTGCTCGGTCACAGAGAGTGTGTGTTCATCCCCAGCGGTAGAACTCACCTCGGCTACGCTAACGGTGTTGTTGTTAGCCGGCAGGATCAATAAATATAAATACCCACAATGCAAAGTGACAGGACAGCATTTTAAACGTCATGTTTTATTCTTATGCCCTCCTTTCACTTCTTTAGTGTCAGCAGGGTGTCCGCGGGTCCTTAAGTCTTAAATTGCTTTTCCAAAAAATAAGGCCTTAAAAAGTCATAAATTGTCTTAAATTCAGATTGGATTGGTCTTACATTTGTTGGGTGTCATGTCATTATGAATATGAGGCAATCTGTTCTGCCAGGTCCGTATTTTGCTCCGGTCGCTCTGCGGTGTCTCTGGTGTCACCGGGCCGCCCCCTTCTTAAAGGGCCCCAGATGGGTCCCATCCCCTACAACGTGAAGCATCGGCTACTTTAGAAAACATGGGGGATGCAAGCTCAACAACGGCTTGAAAAGAACGAGTGTTTCTGGTCCCGGTCGGTGAAATGCTTCTGAAGCTGCGTTGTGTCGGGAGACTTTCCAGCGGTGGAATCTCACGAGCAGAGCAAGAAGCACAGAGACTAGCGAAGGCCGCCAGCAGCCAGCTGGCTCCTGCTCCGCCGCTAGCTCCTGCTCCGCTGCAGCGTCAACGCTCCTGCTACAACGCTGGAGGTCACCGGAGGAAATCCAGCGCCGTGCAACAAAGAGCTCATCACAAGACCAACAGGGCGGCGCGTTCTTCATTCTGTTCCACGGGACTCTGGACCAGACCACCACGAGACTCTGGACCAGACCACCACGAGACTCTGGACCAGACCACCACGAGACTCTGGACCAGACCACCGCGAGACTCTGGACCAGACCACCGCGAGACTCTGGACCAGACCACCACGAGACTCTGGACCAGACCACCACGAGACTCTGGACCAGACCACCGCGAGACTCTGGACCAGACCACCGCGAGACTCTGGACCAGACCACCATGAGACTCTGGACCAGACCACCAAGAGACTCTGGACCAGACCACCACGAGACTCTGGACCAGACCACCGCGAGACTCTGGACCAGACCACCACGAGACTCTGGACCAGACCACCACGAGACTCTGGACCAGACCACCACGAGACTCTGGACCAGACCACCGCGAGACTCTGGACCAGACCACCATGAGACTCTGGACCAGACCACCAAGAGACTCTGAACCAGACCACCACGAGACTCTGGACCAGACCACCACGAGACTCTGGACCAGACCACCACGAGACTCTGGACTAGACCACTACGAGACTCTGGACCAGACCACCACGAGACTCTGGACCAGACCACCACGAGACTCTGGACCAGACCACCACGAGACTCTGGACCAGACCACCACGAGACTCTGGACCAGACCACCACGAGACTCTGGACCAGACCACCACGAGACTCTGAACCAGACCACCACGAGACTCTGGACTAGACCACCACGAGACTCTGGACCAGACCACCACGAGACTCTGGACTAGGGATGGGTATCGTTTGGGTTTTTTTTTCGATAGTGTGCTAAACCGTACTTTTAAACGATACCGGTGCCTAAACGGTGCCTGAACCGATACTTTTTTTTTTTTAAACGCACAATGAGGACATTAAAAACCTCTTTGGCCATATTCCCTGAAGAAGCCGTTATCATGGAGCACGACAACAACGGATATCAGACTGTTAACAGACACAATGTTCTCCATGATGTGAGATGTATTGTCATGTGCAGACCTTATAGGGTTAATCCTGTCACTGTGTTGATGGGCAAAGAGAACAACCAATCAGAGGGACTGAAGATGACACGTGACAAATAAAGTTTTGCTTCTGACAGCGAGAGTTACACTTAAACAAAGTGACGCCCCACGGTCTTTATTCCTCCGTCATTATATTCCCGGTAACCAGTGTTGCCAGGTCCGCGGTTTTCCCGCGGAATTGGGCTACTTTTGAAGTGTTGCCGCGGGTTGAATTTGTTGTCCGCTGGTTCGGGTAGACCTATTTTGCATGCAAATTACATGAATATCTTTAAATAAAAATCCATATTTTAAATGAAATAATTTATTTCTACCCAAATCCTACCAAACTGACTCCAGATCAGCACGTACACACATGGACATGGGACACGCCCACATACACACACGCACCTAAAGCTCTCGCCGCTCGATCTCAACTCTGGTCTGGTAGTTAGTGTAGCTAGCTACACTGGAGAAACATGCCACCCGGTAAGTGGGCTAAATACGGGAAGAAATATCACGAAAGAATGGGAAAGTGAAAACGGAATTAAAGAATGGATAGAACGGGATGATACCAAAGCTTTTGTCGGTACTGCAAAACCGAGATTCGTCGCACCACAGTGATCTCCAAAACCACAGCAAAACGGGAAACACATTCAAATGCTGCTCCGTTCTCCAGTTGTCGAGTGCGTACATTGTTTGAACTATAAGTATATGATAAAAATATAGTGAAGCAACATAAGGTGTTTCAGTTGAAATAAGGTATTGCATTAACTACAGTGAATGCATATGAAGTAAAAACAGTACATTCATGTTGTCCAGGCAGGGAGGAAGAGAGAAAAGGGAAGAAAGCCTCAAGACAAAGCAACAGGTTAGTTTGTCCGTCAGTGAATTGGTCTACACCTTCACAGAGCTATATTTTATTCATGATAATATACTGTATCTAATTACACAAGGCTATTTTAGGACCTAGGTGAAATAACTGTTTCGGGAAAACTGCTTTTAATGCTGGCATACTAACCATTTGTTGTTACTTTGTAGATATTACAATACATTTGGCAATGATAGCAATGCTGTTGGACTTTAAAAGCAGTGTATATGGTTTGGCACGGGCATATTTTGAGTCTGATATTGGGCTTGTTTTTTGGGCTGGTTTTGATTGGCCATTGGGCTGGTTTTGTCACACAGACCTGGCAACCCTGCCGGTAACACCGGGTAAACAGCCGGGATCGCTGAACATCAACACATCTGCAAGCAGACTGTCACGCTCGTAGCTAGCGCTAGCTACGAGCTAACGCTAGCTACGAGCTAGCTTAAGCATGGTTATAATGGCTAATTTATTATTTCTTGGGCAACTTTTATGAATGCAAGACTTGCAATCAACGTTACGGTACTAATCTGAGTTCAGGCTGCTCGTCATCATCGGTCTCCACGTGTTCAGGGGGACCGTGACGCCTCTCCCCGTAGCGTCCAGCCTGACGCTGGTGTGCTCCACACGGCCTCACAGTCACACACGGCCACGCCTCCTCTCAGAGTTACATATGAGAGGCTCGTAACCTGCTGACAGGGCGGAGTCACCTGAGAAGTTCACAACAATAGTTTTTTTCAATTTCAATCGGCTCAGGCACCGGAAAGAAGCACCGAAATGTGCGTTTCGGTCCGGGTAATACCGGTTGTATTGGAACCGGTACCATATTGGCACCGGGTTCCGGTACCCAACCCTACTCCTGACCAGACCACCGCGAGCAGACAGCTGGACTTCATGTGCTCTTGGTGAAATGACCACGTCCAGTCAGGATCCTGTGGAGCTCATGGGCCGTGACACCAGGACCTACTTCAGCACCTCACAGTAAGTCTACCATAAATATATGTATTAACTATCCTCATGTATATGAGTATGTGTTTCATATAGTTAAGCTTTACTCGTGTGTCAAGTTAATAACAGCTATGGATAGGCGCACTACACATTAATTAGACTAATTAACAATAGTTTTAGAATGGTAGTAAGTAGAGTGGTGTTTACCTGTCAATATGTCTACATAGTGTTCACTAGGCTCAAGGGATGGCTCACGTTGCTTAATTTGTAAAAATAGTTTTCATTCATATTGATCCAGTCTGACATTAATCTGAAGTGGTGTCATGAAGAGATGTGGTGACTGTTGTCTAATGTCTGCCTTTTCTTTCTTTTTTCCAGGAGAATGGACCAAATGTCAACTGGAAGTTTTTATATTCATACAGTTTGAAAAGGATTGTTTTCCTAGTATATTCACAAAAGCTCAGGAGTAGACGTATGAACCTGTGACACACACATCCATCACATAGAGACATGAGAACTCACACACACACACATTCTGTTATGTAAATGAATTTGCATTTTAAAAGCAGCTGGAATTGTTATTTATGTTTTATAGATTTTTTTGTTCAAAAGGAACTATGTTGCCCGTATTTTTTAAAAATATATTTACTTGATGTTATAAGCATTTGTTCATGGGACCTAAATGTTCTGAAAATGTTGTATTAATAAATATAATTTACAACAGCAATGACATTGTTGTGTTATCCTTTCGCATTACACCATACTGTTCATTTTGAACACAGTGTGTTTAGATTAATGTATATTTCCACTTTTGATTTGTATTTCCATCGTAAGTTAGGTCTTAAATTTTATTTAAACGTGGTCTTAAAAAGTCTTACATTTCACTTGTTTATTCCTGTAG
>NC_079409.1:23671256-23706256 GCF_029220125.1 Pseudoliparis swirei | reverse complement strand
CGGCAACTGGCCTGAAGCGAGTGTATGATTGGGAAACTTTGCAGCAGGAAGAGGAAGGTGCACACGCACCTGTCAGAGCAGCAGGAGGACGTTGGCGAGTGGTTTTGTTCTGATGGAACGTGTCGGAGTCTCGTTGTGTCCGTCTGACTCAGTTGATCATCAGCCCTCCATGAAGCTTCTGCTTGGTGAGCTTCAGCTCCGTCTTGACTCCACCGGGCTCTGTGTCTTATCCACATCCATCGCCTGCTGGAGGCTCCCAGGATCAATACGACTACTCCTCCGCTATCTCTAAAGAAAAGACGACAGGATGGGCAGCGATGAGAGAGAGAGGGTGCTATGCTGCATCCCATCAACAGGTGCCAGTGTGGAGCCGTCCACGTGACCAATAGGAGGAGCAGAAGGTGGAGAACGAGCGTAATGGGGCGCACACAGCCGCCTCATATCAAACCTATGTGAAGCCCAGCCTCTATCGCCGTGTCCTTGTGTATGGAGGCTGTGTGCAGCTGCAGTCTGCTCTGGGCAGCATCCTCACGACGTGGCCCTGTTTAGTTGTGGCGTGAGCGATAATGCAAAGGAGTTTCCTGGCACACAGATTAGGGACGGCTGTAACAGCGGAGCTCGGTGATCGTGACCTCCTGGAGAGGAGGCGCACCGTAGTAGAGCGGCGCTGTGTTGATCCGCTGTGTAAAAGGAGGTTGCGAAAGAGATGAAACTGCAGCAACGAGCGCAGCATGTCAGCCGTTGTGATTCCTGTAGTTGTGTTTCGATTGAGACGGTTTGTGGGATGTGTGATCCTCACATCGTGGCCCCCGATTGGTTAAACCACCGAGGAGGCGTGGCTCGGTTTACATCAGGTGCTTATGAAGCAGGTGTCGCCCGTTGGACTCGGGAGTGATTATGTAAACTCGGCTTTGCTCGGTAACACTTCTGGTAAATCCCTTTGATATTCAACCCAGGTCACTCGTAATCTGCAGCAGGGCGAGGTATCCTAGAGGTAGAACTAGAGGTAGAACTAGAGGTATACTAGAGGTAGAACTAGAGGTATCCTAGAGGTAGAACTAGAGGTAGAACTCAAGGTATCCTAAAGGTAGAACTCGAGGTAGAACTAGAGGTATCTTAAAGGTAGAACTAGAGGTATCCTAGAGGTAGAACTAGAGGTAGAACTCAAGGTATCCTAAAGGTAGAACTCGAGGTAGAACTAGAGGTATCTTAAAGGTAGAACTAGAGGTATCCTAGAGGTAGAACTAGAGGTATCCTAGAGGTAGAACTAGAGGTATCCTAGAGGTAGAACTAGAGGTATCCTAGAGGTAGAACTAGAGGTATCCTAGAGGTAGAACTAGAGGTATCCTAGAGGTAGAACTCGAGGTATCCTAGAGGTATCCTAGAGGTAGAACTAGAGGTATCCTAGAGGTATCCTAGAGGTATCCTAGAGGTAGAACTAGAGGTATCCTAGAGGTAGAACTAGAGGTATCCTAGAGGTAGAACTAGAGGTATCCTAGAGGTAGAACTCGAGGTATCCTAGAGGTAGAACTAGAGGTATCCTAGAGGTATCCTAGAGGTAGAACTAGAGGTATCCTAAAGGTAGAACTAGAGTTATCCTAAAGGTAGAACTAGAGGTATCCTAGAGGTAGAACTAGCCGTCTCTTTCCCTCCCCTCATTCCTCCTCACCTCCTCCCCTCAGCTCGTCCCCTCCTCCCTTTTCTGTATTCACTGCCGGTGAGAAAGCTGCCGACGCCATCCTCCATGACCGTTTCCCATCTTCCTCACGAGGATTACTTCCTGCTGTACTTTGTTCATCCCTTAAAAAAAACAATATCTTGCTCTTCCTTCTTTCTGCACCACATTGTCCAAAATCTACCCCACTCCCTCTACCCCACCCCCACTCCCTCTACCCCACCCCCTCTGTCCGTCACGACCATTCTTCTGTCAGGCCTCCCATTGGCTCCTTCTGTCAGGCCTCCCATTGGCTCCTTCTGTCAGGCCTCCCATTGGCTCCTTCTGTCAGGCTTCCCATTGGCTCCTTCTGTCAGGCCTCCCATTGGCTCCTTCTGTCAGGCCTCCCATTGGCTCCTTCTGTCAGGCTTGCCATTGGCTATCAGCCGGTGGCACACTGGTGGAACCGACCCGTTTCAAGGGAACCTGTTCATGAGATGTGTCCTCATTTCTTGGTGTGTGTGGGTGGACCCCTTGGACAACACATGCTGGTCTATGCATGACCATACAGGGTTACATTTGGACTTTTGATATGACAACAAATTACAAGGCTGTGCTATTCCAGTCCTAACAAGACACTTCATTAAGAGGAGCACGGAAAGCTGCTCTCGCTGTGTAAACAGCCTGGAGTCCTCTCATGGTGTTGACTGGCTCCCTCTTTTCAGTTTATGTTTGTTTATGTCACTCCCGCCTGAATTACTCGCCAAACCAATTAGCCACACATCTTCAGATTGAAGTGACGGTGATTGAGAGGAAGTGGCTGCAGACGCTGAAGCACCAACAGGAAGAACGGCTGTAATTCAAAGAAATTCTTTGTTTCTCAGGATTTAGTGTCATAGATGTTACCATGCCAACAATGTGTTCAACTTCACACGCTGTGTGTGTGTCAGAAACCATCATGTCTAAAAAAGGAATCTAATGCAGAAGTGCCGTAAAGTTGCATTTGCTCTAATGGCCACTAGGGGGCGACTCCACTGGTTACAACAACTAGATCCATTGTTCTTCCAAGCAGCAGGGTGTTCTCTTGCTACTTTTGTGATGGGACTAATTGCATCTTCACCATGGATCTCACCAACACAACCTCATGAAGATAACACATTTATACAGATGTTCCTTCATTGCTTATTAATTGGCTTAAAGTGGCATGTAGAAGGCATTTGCAAGTGGCTGCCTCCACTCTGTTGTGTCTACATGTGCTGCGAGTTAAATAAAGAAGCTGGATGAAGGACGTTGTGCTCTTGTTCTGTGGGATGATTTACTTCATCAAGACCAACGTAACCGATGCTACTGATACATGCGGCTCACCGGTCTGGAGCTGATGGAACAGAGCGGTCCTCAGTGGTCTGAGTTACACATGGGACCTTCATGCTGTTACTAGTCAACATGTGCTGGGAGAACGGTACCCTTTAACCCTCTATCCCTCTCTTCCTCTGGCTCCCCCCCTAACCCTGCAGTCCGTTGGTCCAGAAAGCTTCTGCTTCATCAAGTGTTGAGTAGCATACTACGGGTTAATGGTTCCTTTTGATTGCACCACGATGGAGACATGTTTCATATCTGCTTCAGATTTATTTGGCTATTCATCCATCCTGGTCCAACCGGTGGCATTTTTACTAAAGATTCAACAGTCTTTTGCCCATTGAAGCTTTATAAGTGCTGCAGTGCAGAAGCCCAGTGTCTCCGATGTGTTGCAGTGGCCTGTGACGCTGGGAGAGGCTCAGCTGAGGCCTCATGCACTCAGGGAAGGATGCTGAGGTCCATACGGAGAGGCTGGCCGATGGGACCAGAGGTCCTTCCTCTGTATTTCGGCTGCCTGGCGACAGACTTGTGAGATTACAGCAGCACTTATATTGAAACGGAGATCTCACCCGACGACGGTTGACTCATAATTGAGCGCTACTTTAATTCAATAAACTCAACTATGTAATCGTGCCATTTTCAGCAATTTCTGGCTTTATCATGTTAATTGTTGTATTATTAATGTTCCTTTGTGCTCAGATCTAGTCTCCATCTCCAGGGCCCGACGCCATCTGTTAAGCTGCAGGCCGAGAATGAAACCAAAGACGTTATCACTCATGTACATGAAACAGAACACTTATCGCTCAGTATATTCATATACCTCGTTTTTAAAAGTCCAAATACCACCCAAGCTGAACGACTACTAGCAAGAAGCTAAAGCAGCAGATGTGTGTAACACCCGCTGGGGGTCAGGTCTGGTTACTGTGGGTTTAAACGATAATCTCTGACGTTGTCTCTGCTGTACATTTATTTTTCTTAATGCAGACGTTTCTGTGCATTTGGGGACGTCGGCGTCCTCGAGGAAACACCGTCTCCCTCATTCTGGGGCATTACTGAGGTGTGTTTGTCTCCAGCTCCATGATATTTCATTCCACACGGAGGGAAAACGGAAGTGTTTTATTGACCCAGAACATGCACAAGCAGCGCCGTGTCCACAGGGGTCGGTCGAGGTCGGCCGGGGTCACGGCTGGTCTGCATGTGAGGGAGGAGACGCTGCATTAGCATCATCGGTGTTCTCCTGTTCAGGGCCTCCAGGGGAGCAGCTGGTTCAAGGCCTTCAAACAACACGCCAGAGTCAGGCCAGGTGTGTTGAGTCATTCCAGTCAGGCCAGGTGTGTTGAGTCATACCAGAGTCAGGCCAGGTGTGTTGAGTCATACCAGAGTCAGGCCAGGTGTGTCCAGGTGTGTTGAGTCATACCAGAGTCAGGCCAGGTGTGTTGAGTCATTCCAGAGTCAGGCCAGGTGTGTTGAGTCATTCCAGAGTCAGGCCAGGTGTGTTGAGTCATTCCAGAGTCAGGCCAGGTGTGTTGAGTCATTCCAGAGTCAGGCCAGGTGTGTTGAGTCATTCCAGAGTCAGGCCAGGGGTGTTGAGTCATACCAGAGTCAGGCCAGGTGTGTTGAGTCATTCCAGAGTCAGGCCAGGTGTGTTGAGTCATTCCAGAGTCAGGCCAGGTGTGTTGAGTCATACCAGAGTCAGGCCAGGTGTGTTGAGTCATTCCAGAGTCAGGCCAGGTGTGTTGAGTCATTCCACAGTCAGGCCAGGTGTGTTGAGTCATTCCAGAGTCAGGCCAGGTGTGTTGAGTCATTCCAGAGTCAGGCCAGGTGTGTTGAGTCATACCAGAGTCAGGCCAGGTGTGTTGAGTCATTCCAGAGTCAGGCCAGGTGTGTTGAGTCATTCCAGAGTCAGGCCAGGTGTGTTGAGTCATTCCAGAGTCAGGCCAGGTGTGTTGAGTCATACCAGAGTCAGGCCAGGTGTGTTGAGTCATACCAGAGTCAGGCCAGGTGTGTTGAGTCATTCCAGAGTCAGGCCAGGTGTGTTGAGTCATTCCAGAGTCAGGCCAGGTGTGTTGAGTCATTCCAGAGTCAGGCCAGGTGTGTTGAGTCATTCCAGAGTCAGGCCAGGTGTGTTGAGTCATACCAGAGCCAGGCCAGGTGTGTTGAGTCATTCCAGAGTCAGGCCAGGTGTGTTGAGTCATACCAGAGTCAGGCCAGGTGTGTTGAGTCATACCAGAGTCAGGCCAGGGGTGTTGAGTCATTCCAGAGTCAGGCCAGGTGTGTTGAGTCATTCCAGAGTCAGGCCAGGTGTGTTGAGTCATTCCACAGTCAGGCCAGGGGTGTTGAGCCATTGAGCCTTCTCTGGTAGCAGCTCTGGTTGCTCTGGTCCGTAATGAGTGGCGAGCGTCTCCTCGTTCTGGTCCCCGTGGTGATACCTGAGGGAGCGGCGCCGCCGCAGACGGCCGTGTGCTTCGCTGTTTGTTTTGGTCTCGGCTCTGAAGTATTTATGGCGTGCCGAGATGAGCGTGCTCTGCTGTCGCCACTGAGCACCACGGGCAAATAATGAGGAATTAGTCACTTAGAGGCGCCTCACGGCTCGCCGGCCATCCATCATCACACGGCCACCGCTTTGTGCCTTCCTGTCAACTTTAGAGGATATTGATGGGTGGACGCCAAGTCGAGAGACATTTACTCTATGCAGGGTGAGAAAGAGGGGAGAGAAATGTTACAGACGTAAAAAAGTGGTAAAAGAGAGAGGAAAAGAGAGGGGTAAGGAAGAGGTGTGAGAGGGAGGAGGAGGAGGAGGAGGAGATGTTCCCGCTCTCACCGAGTTTCAACCTTTGACCTCATTTAATTTTGTTCTGCTCAACTTGACACTAATGAATATAAACTATTTATATACCTCGTGCTTTCTTTGTCTGTAAAACACTGCAACAGGCGCCTCGTCCAGGTGTGTGTCGTGACAACGTGTGTGTGTGTGTGTCGTGACAACGTGTGTGTGTGTGTGTGCTCACGGACACACACACACATCTGGCTGCTCTGAGATGGTGTGTCCTGCAGCAGCATGTATGGGCTGATGCAGTTCACCTCATGTCATTGAGTATTAGAGGATGGACTACCTGTCTGTGTACACGCATGTGCATGTGCACACGCCTGACGAGCCTTGTTGATGGTGACTTAACCCCGTGGCCCATGGTGAGGAGGTCAGCTGATGAAGCCGCCACTCCACCAGATGTACAGCTGGCAGTACATGGCAACACACACACACACCTACACACAAACACACACACACACATGCGCCTGCTCGGCCACATTTTGAACCGTCACTCAGAATCACCTCCTGCTTCACCATTCTCTCTCTCTCAATACTTTAAATACACTTTCACTTTGTCTTAGTCTTACACCCCCTGTCCTCCCACACACACACACACACACACACACACACACACACACACACACTCGAGCAGCGCGAAGGGAATGGGCAGATTCATTCCCCGTCTGGCCTCGGGACCCAGATTGATTGATGGGAGGAGGCCGGCAGCAGGAATGAAAGAGGAATAGCAAACGGGCGCGTGCTCCCGCCTCTGCTCCTTGATGATTCTGTGGAATTGGCCATTCTCCGGCTTGCGCCGTCGTTAATGTCCACAGAATTTTAACGGCTGTCTTGGTAATACTCCAGCGGGGAGCGAGGCGGGCTTTTGTTTCCAACAGAAGCCGTAGAGGGCATGTCCTGCCGGGACCTGCATTTATGTTCTTTCTTTTATTAGTCTCACCCTTGACGGGTGAGGCAGGACCCAGAGGTCGAGGGGCTCCAGCCCCCGCCTCAGTCATGGTGGCTGCTGACGCAGATGAAGAATGGAGAGGGAGAGAGGAGGAAATGTACAGACGTCAAGATTAGGGATGCGCCGATCTGATCGGCACCGATCTGATCGGCGCCGATCCATATCGGCCGATATTATTATTATCGGTTTTGATCGGCATTCTCAAAACGTTTATTACCCCACTAGAGAGCTTGTAGTACCATGTTACCCCACTAGAGAGCTTGTAGTACCATGTTACCCCACTAGAGAGCTTGTAGTACCATGTTACCCCACTAGAGAGCTTGTAGTACCATATTACCCCACTAGAGGGCTTGTAGTACCATATTACCCCACTAGAGGGCTTGTAGTACCATATTACCCCACTAGAGAGCTTGTAGTACCATGTTACCCCACTAGAGGGCTTGTAGTACCATATTACCCCACTAGAGAGCTTGTAGTACCATGTTACCCCACTAGAGAGCTTGTAGTACCATGTTACCCCACTAGAGAGCTTGTAGTACCATGTTACCCCACTAGAGAGCTTGTAGTACCATGTTACCCCACTAGAGAGCTTGTAGTACCATATTACCCCACTAGAGAGCTTGTCGTACCATGTTACCCCACTAGAGAGCTTGTAGTACCATGTTACCCCACTAGAGGGCTTGAAGTACCATATTACCCCACTAGAGAGCTTGTAGTACCATGTTACCCCACTAGAGAGCTTGTAGTACCATGTTACCCCACTAGAGAGCTTGTAGTACCATGTTACCCCACTAGAGAGCTTGTAGTACCATGTTACCCCACTAGAGAGCTTGTAGTACCATGTTACCCCACTAGAGGGCTTGTAGTACCATGTTACCCCACTAGAGAGCTTGTAGTACCATGTTACCCCACTAGAGGGCTTGTAGTACCATGTTACCCCACTAGAGGGCTTGTAGTACCATGTTACCCCACTAGAGAGCTTGTAGTACCATATTACTCCACTAGAGGCTTGTAGTACCATGTTACCCCACTAGAGGGCTTGTAGTACCATGTTACCCCACTAGAGAGCTTGTAGTACCATGTTACCCCACTAGAGAGCTTGTAGTACCATGTTACTCCACTAGAGAGCTTGTAGTACCATGTTGCCCCACTAGAGGCTTGTAGTACCATGTTACCCCACTAGAGAGCTTGTAGTACCATGTTACCCCACTAGAGGGCTTGTAGTACCATGTTACCCCACTAGAGAGCTTGTAGTACCATGTTACCCCACTAGAGGGCTTGTGGTACCATGTTACCCCACTAGAGGCTTGTGGTACCATGTTACCCCACTAGAGAGCTTGTAGTACCATGTTACCCCACTAGAGAGCTTGTAGTACCATGTTACCCCACTAGAGCTTGTAGTACCATGTTACTCCACTAGAGAGCTTGTAGTACCATGTTACCCCACTAGAGAGCTTGTAGTACCATGTTACCCCACTAGAGAGCTTGTAGTACCATGTTACCCCACTAGAGCTTGTAGTACCATATTACCCCACTAGAGAGCTTGTAGTACCATGTTACCCCACTAGAGAGCTTGTAGTACCATATTACCCCACTAGAGGGCTTGTAGTACCATGTTACCCCACTAGAGGGCTTGTAGTACCATGTTACCCCACTAGAGAGCTTGTAGTACCATGTTGCCCCACTAGAGAGCTTGTAGTACCATATTACTCCACTAGAGGGCTTGTAGTACCATGTTACCCCACTAGAGAGCTTGTAGTACCATGTTACCCCACTAGAGAGCTTGTAGTACCATATTACCCACTAGAGGGCTTGTAGTACCATATTACCCCACTAGAGAGCTTGTAGTACCATATTACCCCACTAGAGAGCTTGTAGTACCATATTACCCACTAGAGGGCTTGTAGTACCATGTTACCCCACTAGAGAGCTTGTAGTACCATATTACTCCACTAGAGGGCTTGTAGTACCATATTACCCCACTAGAGAGCTTGTAGTACCATGTTACCCCACTAGAGAGCTTGTAGTACCATATTACTCCACTAGAGGCTTGTAGTACCATATTACTCCACTAGAGAGCTTGTAGTACCATGTTACCCCACTAGAGAGCTTGTAGTACCATGTTACCCCACTAGAGAGCTTGTAGTACCATATTACCCCACTAGAGAGCTTGTAGTACCATGTTACCCCACTAGAGAGCTTGTAGTACCATGTTACCCACTAGAGAGCTTGTAGTACCATGTTACCCCACTAGAGAGCTTGTAGTACCATGTTACCCCACTAGAGAGCTTGTAGTACCATATTACTCCACTAGAGGGCTTGTAGTAGTTTATAGACGATAAGCTTCCATTCCGATGGTGGCAACTGCATCCCTAAATGAGGCTTGTTTACAGTCTTCTGACCAACTCAAATATTCAGATATTCATGTTTATTCGAGGAAGTATACAGCAAAGAAAAAGCACCCATAAGGCATCAGTCTGCTGCGGCGTGCAGACGCTAACGTGCAGACGCTAGCGTCAGAGGACCGGGCGAACTTCTCATGTCACAGTAGACTCAGAATTACAGAGAAGACACTATGAACTCGACTTGACTTGCTGTTACGCTGAGGAACCACAGCTAAGAAACACACACACACACACACCTCCCGACACACACACACACACACACACACATACCTCCCGACACACACACCCCTCTCTGTGGTTTGTCACAGTTGCTACACGATTCGCAATCTCACTCTTCCTCCTGATAAAACCCAATCTTCCTGCTGCCCCCCCGTATCATCCCGTGAATCTCCCCCGCTGCTGTTATCTCTGACAACGCCAATCACTGAGTAAAAAGGCCAGATGCGTTCGATTGGGTCCCTGCAGGCTGTGAACGGGGCCTCGATGGCCGTCTGTCCAGTGTTCATGTGAGAAGGGGGAGGAGCCTCTCGAGGCTCTGCAGGAGACGTACAGCAGAGGCGTGGGCTGTTGCTTTACGATGGTTCAGCCGATGCTAGTAAACCTGGAGGTGTTGCTGCCCTGGAAGTGTGACAGATGTTTGACTGCTTTACATAACGTGGCCACCAGGGGCCACATTCTGGCAATTAGAAAGAACCCGACAGGAGAGTCCTTTCTCTCTCCTCAGTCACACTTCTTTCTCCTTCCCACCCTTTCACTATCCGCCACCTTTCCATCGTCTTTGCCCCCCCCCCCCCCCCCCCTGCAGTGTGTTCTAGTTAACATCCCGGCAGTAGAAGGATGTCCTCTCCAGGGTCTTGGGGGCCACAGCTGCCCCCTAACTCTGATTTATCCTCTGCTGCACGGCGGTGCCGCTCGTGGCTCTGGTTGTTTCTTGCAGCCGATGAGGTTGTTGTGCCGTCCTCGGCATGTTGGCGTAATGAAATGCTCTGGTGATGTCTGCGGCTGATGGAGTCTGTGTCTCTCGTCGTATTTCTCCTGATCTCAGGGATGAAGGCTGACTGTCGTCTGCAGGATGTTTTTTGGGGGAATCTCCCACAACCACTTGAGAGGAAGAAGCTTTTTCTTTTTTCTATCTTTGTTGCTGCTTTATTTTCTCCCCGTCTGTTCGTACACTGTCCAGGTGCAGATGGAGACCAAACTACCCCCCCCCCCCCCCCCCAATATCCCCCAGCTGATTCCTACTGATGTTCACTCTGAGTGTCATGCTTCTCCTCCTCTCTGCCTGTAGTCCAGTACCAGATGGAGATGATGCGTTCTCTGCGCCACGTGAACATCGACCACCTTCACGTGGGCTGGTACCAGTCCACCTACTACGGCTCCTTCGTCAGCCGAGCGCTGCTCGACTCCCAGTTCAGCTACCAGCACGCCATCGAGGAGTCCGTGGTGCTCATCTACGGTGAGCGGAGCGGGAGCAGAGCCGTGCAGCCGGTCGGCCACAAGATGGCGGCTGCAGGAGGTCCACAGGTGGAGCCTGGTGCACAGCATGTGGGCTGCAGCCTCCTGGACACGCCTGGGAAAGATTTAAGATGTTCACAAACTTTAGAGACTTGAGTTTGGCGGCTGTCAGCTTGAGCCACTATTACTACTCTCTCTCTGTCTCTCTCTCTCTCTGTCTCTCTGTCTCTCTCTCTGTCTCTGTCTCTGTCTCTGTCTCTCTCTCTGTCTCTCTGTTTCTCTCTCTCTCTCTGTCTCTCTCTGTCTCTCTCTCTCTCTGTCTCTCTCTCTCTGTCTCTCTCTCTGTCTCTCTGTTTCTCTCTCTCTCTCTCTGTATGTCTGTCGCTCTCTCTCTCTCTCTCTCTCTCTCTCTCTCTCTCTGTATGTCTGTCTCTCTCTCTCTCTCTCTCTGTGTCTCTGTCTCTCTCTCTGTCTCCCTCTCTCCCTCTCTCTCTCTCTCTCTCTCCATCTCTCTATCTTTAGAGGGCGTGTTTCTAAAGAGCATTGTGGTGTTCTTGTCCCTGCAGACCCCATAAAGACGGCTCAGGGCTCCCTGTCCCTGAAGGCCTACAGACTCACCCCCAAACTCATGGAGATCTGCAAAGAGAAGGACTTCACGCCGGAGGGGTGAGCGGCCGACCGAGCGCCTGAATGTTCTCCGTGCAGCTGGTGTTCACGTGTTCATGTGACGGACACACGAGTCCACAGGGAGGCGTTGGAAGCAGATTGATGATGATGATGATGATGATGATGAATATGATGATGAATTATCAGTTCAAATGTTCCATGTTTACTCTTCTGACGCGCGGCTTGTGGCAATTGCTTTTGAATTAAAGGGACGTAATGAGGGTCCACATGCAGAAACAAGAGACGGCTCCATGGAGACGTCCAGAGGCGTCGCACTGCGGTGCATTCAGGGACCTCCTCCCCATGTACATCTTAAACTCCCGTAAAGCATCTTTGCCGGGAGAAAAGGAAAAAATGTCCCTGCAGCGTTTCATCTGGTGCTGCTCCACCTGTGCGTCTTTATTGCCGGCCACTCTGTTATTGACCCGTGTGCTCCGTCAGGGTCTCATTGCTCCAGCTTTTCATTAGTTCTGATGATTTATGACGACGCTCTGGAGCTACCGCTGTCCCAATAAGCTGGTGATGGAGAGGGGCAGCACAGGGCAGGAGAGGACAATATCACCGCTTCGCCATTATCTTCAGAAAAGACTGGAAATCTCATAATCAATACCCCCCCCAAAGAAATATTCACACTTCAAAAGCGTTTAATCCAACCCCCCCCCCCCCCCCCCCCACACACACACACACCAATGTGTGTAAGAAGTGTCTTCCATGTGTGTCCTTGATGTTGCATACATTGTCCATCTTCCTGGAATGCACGGCAGCCACAGACTAGCGCTGAGCAGCCCGATTCCCTCTGAACTGCCTCCGGCCGGCCGTGAGGTCACGACCTGCACTCACAACGTGAAGTCTCAAGGTCGCCGTGCAGTCGACCTTTGGCTTGGTCCAGTGGGCCCGGCTTGGAGAGAGCGTGGCATTAAGTGTTGAGCGCCGTGTCCGTCCTCATGGACAACTTGACATCCCTGGAGGCATTTTGAAAAGGTCAGAATTTGCAGGAAAGTGTAGTTTCAGCGCTGCAGATGGAGAACTGCCCCAAGACCTCGAACACTCAGTATTTATGCTGCGTCGTTATGGAGGAGGCTCGGCCTCTTCCTGGAGTTTGAGATGACGCTCATTCAAAATGACCTCATCAAAATCAGCTCTGTTCATCACATCATATTCTGTGGTTCAGGTCCAGTGTACATGGAGCGTTAATGCTGCGAGCCCATTGGACCAGAGCAGCGTCACACGCCTGCAGACGCAGTGTAGGGCACGCGTGACGAGCAGGGAGTCACCGTGCTGGGTTCATGCAGACGTGACTACTGGTGAGCCTTCACACTTCAGTGTGAAGGCTCACCAGTAGAGTCACACTCAGGGTCACCTCGGGGTCACACTCAGGGTCACACTCGGGGTCAGACTCGGGGTCACCTCAGGGTCAGACTCGGGGTCAACTCGGGGTCACACTGTCGTTTCTTGTGTTTTTGCATAAAAGGTCAAGTTATCCCTCTTAAAGCTCCTTGTGTCTCCGACGGTAAATGTTCTTTTTGAGTATAAATGTGTCGACGCGATGCCGATGAGTCGATCCACCATCAGGATATCCATGAGATCACACAACGCTGAACTAAATGCACATCACTAGAAGTGTGTTCCACCAGGTGACTGTAGAGCGTGAGCTACTCCTCTGGTGACCTGTCAGCAGGTAACTGCTCCGGGTGGTAACTCTCCTCTCTCCTCCCTGCTCCCTGCAGCTTGAAGAAGGCCAACATCGGCTTTGAGCACATGTTCGAAGAGGTGCCGATTATCATCAAGAACTCCCACCTCATCAACGCGCTCATGTGGGACCTGGAGGACAAGTCGACGGTCGCCGACAAGCACGAGCTGCTCAACCTGTCGAGCAGGTGAGAGGCGTGGGGTGGCTCACTAACAGAGTGTCGCCTCACTTTTTCTTGCATGTGGTTCATTCTTCCAGCTCTGAGGCTGAACGGAGCTTCTGATGGAGTCCCCCCCCCATGAGACGGTCTCCTGGGTTGTCGGCGTGCGGCGCTGTCCTTGCTTTGTGGCGTCTCTCACGTCTCTGACGTCCTCCTCGTTTCCTCCTCTTCAAAGGAAACACCGATAATGGGTTTTATTTAATGTTTCCAATCTGCGGCCCATTCGTCAGCGTCCTCTCCGTCGGAGGCGAGCGGTGCCGTTTTTCTCGGCGTTGTTCTTGCCACACGATGCTGATCCTGCTGATGGATCGCATGAATGCACATTTATTCATGTCGTCGTCTCCTCAAAGCGGCCTTGAAGTGACGTGATGCTGCAGCGCAGCCGTCTCCGTGTGTCTGACACGGTCTTCAGCCCTGAGGGGGAGAGGAGGCTCATGGGTGTCCTCCTTTGCACCTCCTCTCTGGTTGTTGTTGTTGTGAGCGACTCCTCACTCCTCCTCTTCCCGCCTGCTCGCTGTATTTGGCCTTCCAGCACAGAGTCTGGGACAAAGGGGCACGAGGAAGGTGAAGGTGAAGAGGCACGAGGAAGGTGACGGTGAAGAACTGTAACTGTGTCCACACAGGCGGCCTTGAGGGAAAAGCGCTGCGTAGAAACAACCGTCTTCATCCTCTGAGCTCCGATGTTCTCACACAGGTCTGTGGCTGAGCTGTGATTGGATAACAGGCAGTCAGGAGTCCAACCTCCATGAATCAAAACATAAACGTCATCATCACTTTGTTTATCTTCATTGTCTGTGAGATGAGGCTATAGACACTGAGCGAGAGGCTCCTCCTCGCCCTGCTTACAGCCCGTTGTTCTGCCACCGGACACAGGACACAGAGCACAGGACACAGGACACAGAGCACAGGACACAGAGCACAGGACACAGGACACAGAGCACAGGACACAGAGCACAGGACACAGGGCACAGGACACAGGGCACAGGACACAAGAGCACAGGGCACAGGACACAGAGTACAGGACACAGGGCACAGGACACAGAGCACAGGACACAGAGCACAGGACACAGAACACAGGGCACAGGACACAGGACACAAGAGCACAGGACACAGGGCACAGGACACAGGACACAGGACACAGGACACAGGACACAGGACACAGAGCACAGGACACAGAGCACAGGGCACAGGACACAGAGCACAGGACACAGGGCACAGGGCACAGAGCACAGGACACAAGAGCACAGGACACAGGGCACAGGACACAGGACACAGAGCACAGGACACAGGGCACAGGACACAGGACACAGAGCACAGGACACAGGACACAGGACACAGAGCACAGGACACAGGACACAGAGCACAGGGCACAGGACACAGGACACAGAGCACAGGACACAGGGCACAGAGCACAGGACACAGAGCACAGAGCACAGGACACAGAGCACAGGACACAGAGCACAGGACACACAGAGCACAGGACACACAGAGCACAGGACACAGAGCACAGGACACAGGGCACAGGACACAGGACACAGAGCACAGGACACAGAGCACAGGACACAGAGCACAGGACACAGGACACAGAGCACAGGACACAGAGCACAGGACACAGAGCACAGAGCACAGGACACAGTGCACAGGACACAGAGCACAGAGCACAGGACACAGAGCTCCAGACGGCCTTCAGGTGAAGACTCAGAGGAACATCCAGAGGAAGTCTCTTTGTTCAGGAACTCTCCATTAACTGGATGTCGGCCCATTTGGCTCACACATCAATACAGCTTTACAAGGTGGCCTCTATTGTCCTGGGTAAATATGAGCACACACACACACACACACACACACACACACACACACACACACACACACACACACACACACACCCTGCCATTGAACCTGACCTTAAGACAGGATGGCTGATGATGGGAGGTCCCTCTGCAGACTTTGATTCAGGGTTGATCGAAGGGCTTTCTGACCCGTCTGAATAATTCAGCCTCTGAGCCCCGAGTCCTCGTGGTGGTGTGAATGCATCATCTCCTCCTCCTCCTCCTCCTCCTCCTCCTCCTCCTCTGCGTGGGACATACAAAACGCTTCAGCCCGTTAGGAGCCGTCGTGTTTCTTTTTTGCACTCGGCTGTTAAAAAGCTTCAAGAACAACTGAGCATGCTCCAGAGAAACTCTTCCTCACCTAGCAGCAGAAACTCTTCCTCACCTAGCGGCAGAAACTCTTCCTCACCTAGCAGCAGAAACTCTTCCTCACCTAGCGGCAGAAACTCTTCCTCACCTAGCGGCAGAAACTCTTCATCACCTAGCAGCAGAAACTCTTCATCACCTAGCGCCAGAAACTCTTCCTCACCTAGCGGCAGAAACTCTTCCTCACCTAGCGCCAGAAACTCTTCCTCACCTAGCGCCAGAAACACTTCCTCACCTAGCAGCAGAAACTCTTCATCACCTAGCAGCAGAAACTCTTCTTCACCTAGCAGCAGAAACTCTTCCTCACCTAGCGCCAGAAACTCTTCCTCACCTAGCGCCAGAAACTCTTCCTCACCTAGCGGCAGAAACTCTTCCTCACCTAGCAGCAGAAACTCTTCTTCACCTAGCAGCAGAAACTCTTCCTCACCTAGCGCCAGAAACTCTTCCTCACCTAGCGCCAGAAACTCTTCTTCACCTAGCAGCAGAAACTCTTCATCACCTAGCGCCAGAAACTCTTCCTCACCTAGCGCCAGAAACTTTTCCTCACCTAGCGCCAGAAACACACATCACCTAGCGCCAGAAACTCTTCATCACCTAGCAGCAGAAACTCTTCATCACCTAGCAGCAGAAACTCTTCTTCACCTAGCAGCAGAAACTCTTCATCACCTAGCAGCAGAAACTCTTCATCACCTAGCAGCAGAAACTCTTCATCACCTAGCAGCAGAAACTTCTTCACCTAGCGGCAGAAACTCTTCCTCACCTAGCGGCAGAAACTCTTCATCACCTAGCAGCAGAAACTCTTCATCACCTAGCAGCAGAAACTCTTCTATACCTAGCAGCAGAAACTCTTCATCACCTAGCAGCAGAAACTCTTCATCACCTAGCAGCAGAAACTCTTCATCACCTAGCAGCAGAAACTCTTCTTCACCTAGCAGCAGAAACTCTTCCTCACCTAGCAGCAGAAACTCTTCTTCACCTAGCAGCAGAAACTCTTCTTCACCTAGCAGCAGAAACTCTTCATCACCTAGCAGCAGAAACTCTTCATCACCTAGCAGCAGAAACTCTTCTTCACCTAGCAGCAGAAACTCTTCCTCACCTAGCAGCAGAAACTCTTCTTCACCTAGCAGCAGAAACTCTTCATCACCTAGCAGCAGAAACTCTTCATCACCTAGCGGCAGAAACTCTTCATCACCTAGCAGCAGAAACTCTTCATCACCTAGCAGCAGAAACTCTTCTTCACCTAGCAGCAGAAACTCTTCTTCACCTAGCAGCAGAAACTCTTCATCACCTAGCAGCAGAAACTCTTCATCACCTAGCAGCAGAAACTCTTCATCACCTAGCAGCAGAAACTCTTCCTCACCTAGCAGCAGAAACTCTTCTTCACCTAGCAGCAGAAACTCTTCATCACCTAGCAGCAGAAACTCTTCCTCACCTAGCAGCAGAAACTCTTCTTCACCTAGCAGCAGAAACTCTTCATCACCTAGCAGCAGAAACTCTTCCTCACCTAGCAGCAGAAACTCTTCTTCACCTAGCAGCAGAAACTCTTCATCACCTAGCAGCAGAAACTCTTCATCACCTAGCGCCAGAAACTCTTCCTCACCTAGCGCCAGAAACTCTTCCTCACCTAGCGGCAGAAACTCTTCCTCACCTAGCGCCAGAAACTCTTCATCACCTAGCAGCAGAAACTCTTCATCACCTAGCAGCAGAAACTCTTCATCACCTAGCAGCAGAAACTCTTCTTCACCTAGCAGCAGAAACTCTTCATCACCTAGCAGCAGAAACTCTTCTTCACCTAGCAGCAGAAACTCTTCCTCACCTAGCAGCAGAAACTCTTCATCACCTAGCAGCAGAAACTCTTCTTCACCTAGCAGCAGAAACTCTTCATCACCTAGCAGCAGAAACTCTTCCTCACCTAGCAGCAGAAACTCTTCTTCACCTAGCAGCAGAAACTCTTCATCACCTAGCAGCAGAAACTCTTCCTCACCTAGCAGCAGAAACTCTTCTTCACCTAGCAGCAGAAACTCTTCATCACCTAGCAGCAGAAACTCTTCCTCACCTAGCAGCAGAAACTCTTCTTCACCTAGCAGCAGAAACTCTTCATCACCTAGCAGCAGAAACTCTTCATCACCTAGCGGCACGTCAAGGTCGCAGAAAGACAAAGATAACATCCTGGTGACGAAGTATAACAACATCCAGAGCATCGACACACTCACACACAAGACACACTCACACACAGACACACACAGTACACACTCACAGACAGACACAAGACACACTCACACACACAGTACACACACACGACACACACACACACAGTACACACACACACTCACAGACACACTCACACACACAGTTCACACACACACACACAGAGACACACTCACAGACACACTCACACACACACTCCAGCTCAACTCTTGACTCATCAGATGCTCTGAGGCCTCTGACTGAATGTTATGATGCTCCCCACATCAGACGCCACATTGCTCCATCAAATGGTTTTAAATGGATTTTCGTCGGCGAGAATCAATTCTGACACGGAGGAGGAGGAGGAGGAGGAGGAGGAGGAGGACTCCTCCGTCAGCTTCTTCTCTCTGGATCGACTTCATCTGTTTGTCTGCATGTGGAGGTGTTGACGGTGTTGACGGTGTTGACGGTGATGACGGTGATGACGGTGTTGACGGTGATGACGGTGTTGACAGTGATGACGGTGTTGACGGTGATGACGGTGATGACGGTGTTGACGGTGATGACGGTGATGACGGTGATGACGGTGATGACGGTGTTGACGGTGATGACGGTGTTGACGGTGATGACGGTGTTGACGGTGTTGACGGTGATGACGGTGTTGACGGTGATGACGGTGATGACGGTGATGACGGTGTTGACGATGATGACGGTGTTGACGGTGATGACGGTGTTGACGGTGTTGACGGTGTTGACGGTGATGACGGTGATGACGGTGTTGACGGTGATGACGGTGTTGACGGTGATGACGGTGATGACGGTGATGACGGTGATGACGGTGTTAACGGTGACGGTGCCGATGGCTGCCAGAGGTCCTGCCGATGGCTTCCGGCTGTGCGTATACCTGACATATCTCATGTCACGCAGGTGGACGGCGTTGTGCTTCACGGATGAGGAACTCAGCACTGAAGGCATCGGTGCTCCGTCTTTATTCCAGTTACTCCTTGCGGTGCGAGTCAGAACTACAGGAGCTTCTGTGAGGTGTTCATTGGGTTGGACTCCCAGAACACCTCCCGCTCACCTGGCCCCTCTTCACAGCTGCTCTTCATGTCCTGGTGTCTTAACTCTCGATCCTGAGGCGTCTTCAGTCCTCGTCGTCGTCGTGACTACGTGCCGACGCCTCCCAGCAGGAGGCCGAGCGGGCTCACGGCACGTTGGACTCGTGGCCGGTTCTGATGGAGCGAGGGTCTGGGTCGGCTCCGCTCGGTACCGGCCGCTCTGGAGCAGCTCGTCAACGCGGCGTTAGAAATTGAGGATTGGGGAAAACCTCTCTCTCGAAGAGATGATTTTTTTTTGGCTGACAACCAAGTGTGAGGGGCCAAGGGAGCGAGAGGGGGTCTGGATTTATTACATTAAGTGGAAATTGCAGCAGAGAGGAAAACAACCCAAATAACCCCAAACACTCAGAACCAGCAGCACGTGGACAACGGACATCTACAGAAACCTGTCGAGTCCTGCAGCAGCCCCACCATGCACATGTCAGGAGAGGGGGGGGGGTGCTCGTGCAGGATGATGAAGGAGAGTGAGGAAGATGAGAGGAAGGTCCGCAGAGAGGATTCCTGTCAGAGGATCGGTCTGAGCGGCAGATAAAAGATGGCGTGGTCAGAATGTCAGGCTGAGATCTGATGGCCTCACACCGCGTCCGTGTGCACGGCGGGGGGGGGGGGGGGCGAGCACGAGGTCAGGGACGAGCAGACGTATGACAGCGCGGGGTTAAGCAACGACTGAAAGGTTGACCTCAAATCAGGTCACTTTCATTTCTATACAAATACCTGACTGTCTGTCTGACCGTCTGACTGTCTGTCTGACCTTCTGTCTGACCGTCTGACTGTCTGTCTGACCTTCTGTCTGACCGTCTGACTCTCGTCTCCCAGCAACCACCTGGAGAAGAGCCTCCAGCTGCTGATGGACCGGGTGGACGACATGAGCCAAGACATCGTCAAGTACAACACGTACAGCCGCAACCAGAGCAAGCAGCAGCAGCAGAAGCACCAGGTAACACACACACACACACACATATACACACACATACACACATACACACACACATATATACACACACATACACACACACACATATACATACACACACATATATACACACACACATACACACACACATACATACACACACATACACACACACACATATACATACACACACACATACACACACATATACATACACACACACACATATACACACACATATACACACACACACACACACACACACACACATATACACTCACACTCACACAGAGTAATCAGGTACTTCAGGCTAATGCATTGGTGCGTCCACTGAGGACCAGGAGTCCAGTGAGCAGGTCACTCGTGTTTCACCTCCAGCTGTCGCTTCTCTTGACTCTTGCAGGCGGCATCTCTTCGGTTTCAGCCGCTCGTCTCTTTTCTCTGCGTCTTGTTGCTCCATGAATTGATGGTTGTCATCCAGCTCCTCCTGCGAGGCGGTTCAGGACTTAAAGACCGTCGAGTCGCTCCGACTCTGATCTTCAAACGCCTCGCGGGGAACGCCGCGTACGACTGGTTAATACACGGCGTCTCTTAATGAGCCGGGAAGTCTGTTATTGTTCTGTACCTGTGAGATGTGTACCTTTCTGTTTTAATCCCGTTTCACCTTCTCCTGGATGAACAACGGCTCCGTGAGGCTCCGCCTCCTCAGCTCCATGTAATCTGTGTTATCGACCCGGCTGCTTCCCGGACAAATGGACCCGTATTAATCATCACAGGAAGTTGGTAACCGGCGGCGCGCTCGCCCGCAGCCCCTAAGCGAGGGAGATAGCCGGTTCCCCGCCGCTCGCCGGGGGCCGCTTGGTCTTTGTTTCTGTCTCCCCGGGATTTATTCATTTTACATTCTCTTTTTGTTCTTTGTTCCTTTGATGGGAACGGCACTTTGCAGAAGATCATTTATGGAGCAATGTGTTAATCTCATCGCCGCCGTGGTTCACGGGTAATGATACTTCAGCCGTGACGATGCGCCACGCCGCTCTGTCTGAGACGCGTTATTAGAAACGTCTGCTGCCACATGGTGCCTCTTGTATCTCACTTCATTCCTCTTGCTGATGCTCCTTCTCACTTCCTTTCCTCACATCCTCTTTCCTCTCCTTTATGTTCATCTCATCCTCGTTTCCTCGTCCCGTCTCTCACCTTCTCCGTGTCTGCATCTTGTTTCTAACCCTCTATTCCATTTGACTTCTCTCTCTGCTGTTTAGTTTACTCTTTATTTCCTCCTCTCCTCTCTTCCTCCTCCTCTCATGCCTCCTCTCCTCTCTTCCTCCTCCTCTCATGCCTCCTCTCCTCCTCTCATGCCTCCTCCTCCTCTCCTCTCTTCCTCCTCCTCTCATGCCTCCTCTCCTCTCTCCTCCTCCTCTCATGCCTCCTCTCCTCTCTTCCTCCTCTCCTCCTCCTCCTCTCATCCTCCTCTCCTCCCTCTCTCCTCCTCTCTTCCTCCTCCTCCTCATGCCTCCTCCTCCTCTCATGCCTCCTCTCCTCCTCTCTTCCTCCTCCTCTCATGCCTCCTCTCCTCATCCCCTCCTCTCCTCCTCCTCCTCTCACGCCTCCTCTCCTCTCTTCCTCCTCCTCTCATGCCTCCTCTCCTCTCTTCCTCCTCCTCCTCTCTCCTCCTCCTCCTCATGCCTCCTCTCCTCCTCTCTTCCCTCCCCTCCTCCTCTCTTCCTCCTCCTCTCATGCCTCCTCTCTCCTCCCTCTCCTCCTCTCTCCTCCTCTCCTCCTCTCCTCCTCCTCCTCCTCATGCCTCCTCTCCTCTCTCCTCTCTCCTCCTCCTCTCATGCCTCCTCACCTCCACTCTTCCTCCTCTCTCTCCTCCTCTCTCCTCCTCATGCCTCCTCCTCCTCCTCTCCTCCTCCTCTCATGCCTCCTCTCTCCTCCTCTCATGCCTCTCGCCTCCTCTCTCCTCCTCCTCCTCTCGCCTCCCCCTCCTCTCTCCTCCTCCTCTCATGCCTCCTCCCTCTCTCTTCCTCCTCCTCTCATGCCTCCTCTCCTCCTCTCCTCCTCTCCTCTCCTCTCTCTCCTCCTCCTCCTCATGCCTCCTCTCCTCCTCTCCTCTCCTCTCCTCCTCTCCTCTCCTCCTCTCACGCCTCCTCTCCTCTCTTCCTCCTCCTCTCATGCCTCCTCTCCTCCTCTCTCCTCCTCCTCTCATGCCTCCTCTCCTCCTCCTCCTCTCTTCCTCCTCCTCTCATGCCTCCTCTCCTCCTCTCATGCCTCCTCTCCTCTCTTCCTCCTCTCATGCCTCCTCCCTCCTCTCTCCTCCTCCTCTCCTCCTCTCCCCTCCTCTCTCCTCCTCATGCCTCCTCCTCCTCTCCTCTCTTCCTCCTCCTCTCACGCCTCCTCTCCTCCTCCTCTCATGCCTCCTCTCCTCCTCTCACGCCTCCTCTCCTCCTCTCTCCCTCCAGTACGTGCAGCGGCGTCAGCAGGAGAACACGCAGCGTCAGAGTCGAGGAGAGCCTCCGCTGCCGGAGGAGGACACCAGCAAGATGTTCAAGCCCCCTCAGGCGCCAGCGCGCATGGACACGCTGCTCATTGCAGGTACACACACACACACACACACACACACACACACACACACACACACAGAGCCTCCTCTCTCAGGCTCCTCCCTCTCCAAACCTCTGCTTCCTCAGGAGCTCAGGTTCTGTTTTGCCATTATCTTGAAATTACATTAATTTAAGTTTATTGACTCTCTGCTGCCCCCTGCTGTGCACCTACATGACATGTATGATGTAACATGACATGTATGTGATGTAACATGACATGTATGATGTAACATGACATGTATGATATAACATGTATGTGATGTAACATGACATGTATGATATAACATGTATGTGATGTAACATGTATGTGATGTAACATGAAATGTATGATGCAACATGACATGTATGTGATGCAACATGTATGTGATGTAACATGGCATGTATGATATAACATGTATGATGTGACATGTATGTGATGTAACATGTATGTGATGTAACATGACATGTATGATGTAACATGTATGTGATGTAACATGACATGTATGTGATGTAACATGTATATGATGTAACATGACATGTATGATGTAACATGACATGTATGTGATGTAACATGACATGTATGATGTAACATGTATGTGATGTAACATGACATGTATGATGTAACATGACATGTATGTGATGTAACATGTATGTGATGTAACATGACATGTATGATGTAACATGACATGCATGTGATGTAACATGACGTGATGTAACATGTATGTGATGTAACATGTATGTGATGTAACATGACATGTATGTGATGTAACATGACGTGATGTAACATGTATGTGATGTAACATGTATGTGATGTAACATGTATGTGATGTAACATGTATGTGATGTAACATGATATGTATGTGATGTAACATGTATATGACGTAACATGACATGTATGTGATGTAACATGATGTGTATGTGATGTAACGTGACATGTATGTGATGTGACATGTATGTGATGTAACATGTATGTGATGTAACATGTATGTGATGTAACATGACATGTATGTGACGTAACATGTATGTGATGTAACATGTATGTGATGTAACATGTATGTGATGTAACATGTATGTGATGTAACATGACATGTATGTGATGTAACATGTATATGATGTAACATGACATGTATGTGATGTGTCATGTATGTGATGTAACATGTATGTGATGTAACATGACATGTATGTGACGTAACATGTATGTGATGTAACATGCTCTAACTCTATCCAACAGGTCAAATCAACAACTACTGCCAGAACGTGAAGGAGTTCACCTCTCAGAACCTGGGGAAGCTGTTCATGGCGGAGGCCCTCCAGGGCCACAACTAGAGAGCTGAGGCCCTCCAGGGCCACAACTAGGGGCCACACGGAGCCTTCATTTGTTTTCCAATAATTAATTCATTGTTTTTATGCCACGCTCCAGCCTGAAAACCTAAATTGTCTTTGACGATAATAATAAAGCGTTGTCTCCACATCGTGTGTCTGATGGTGATCGGCGTGTTTTGTTTGAGTTTGTCTCCCTACAGATTCCCTCATCGTCACGTTTCTCAGCTTGAAGAAACTTGACTTCTATTTAAAATAATATCCATCGTCACCTCATTTGTTTGAATGAAGCGACGTCCAGGTTCTCATCCTTGTCAGTGGGCCGGTGGCCCCCGAGGGCCCGGTGGAGGAGTCCATTCAGACCGTCGCTGGGGGGCAGCAGTGTGACGCAACACCTCAACGCGATGAAGACGTGTTTCTGCGTACGAGCTCATCGTTTGACTGAGAGAACCATCCGTCCCCCAAACGGTGAAACCAGCTCTGGAAACCGCAGCCGCCACAAAAATTACAATAACAAAAAAAAACGTTCTCCTTTTGTATGATACAATAACATTGTATGAAGCCCAGAGGGGCGTCGGGCCGCTACCCTCTGAAGCTGCCGACGCAGCGGCGCCATCTGAGTCTCTGAGTCTGGAAGCAGCTCGCTGTCTCTGTGCGGGGCGCCACACACACACACACACACACACACACACAAGCAAACACACGTATTTAGCTGACATGCACATCTTAGAATTGGGCATAAAAATGAAGAAAACCACGAGGCACAAAGCTGTGGGAGCTGGTCACCAGGGACCTCTTCATCATCAGATCATTATAGATCATAAGGATCATTAGATATTTAGATCATTATAGAGCTTTAGATCTTTATATCTTTAGGATCCAGCCGACGTGATAAACTCTTATTGGACCCGCGAGCCGGAAACATTTATTCTCCCAAACCCTCAGCACCCTGACTGGCTGCTGGTGGCATGTGTGTGTGTATATACACATATGTATATATATATACATGTGTGTATATACACATATATGTATATATATACACATGTGTGTATATATATATGAAGTGATGTCACCTCCTCACCTCCTCCAAGTCCCCCACCTCTTTCACCTCCACCTCCTCACACCCTCCACCTCCTCACCTCCAGCTGCCAGGTGCAGATCTAACAGGAGCCACGCGGCGGCCGCACATACTTATGGGTAATCCCGTGAAAAGCTAAACTCCACAACTCCACCCCCACGGCGCCTCCTCCCTTTGCTGCTTCTTGTTTCGGGGATTTGCAAGATTATTTTTTTCCGCGGGACTTTACATCAACAGCTGTAGTCCCACCCGGATCCACAGTTGCCATGGCAACGTGAGAGAGAGACGAGAGAGAGGGAGACGACAGAGAGACACAGAGAGAGAGAGAGACGCTTCTGGTCACATGACATCTAATGTTCTGTCCATCCTGGAGAGGGATCCTCCTCTGTTCTCTCCTCAAGGGTTCTGACCTTTTACCCTGAAGGGTTGTTTGGGAGTTGTTCCTAATCCCATGTGAGGGCAAAGGTCAAAGGTCAGGGATGTCTATGTGTACAGACTGTAAAGCACTCTGAGGAAAATGTGTGTTTTGTGGGAATGGGCTCTACACAATAAACTGAATTGTTGCCTTTCTATCATCTCCACCCACTGAATCCATCTCCGTCTTTCCTCCACAACACAGCTCATGACGAGGAGCTCCGCCCACGTGGGCCTGCTCCTCCTGCTCCTCCTCTTTCTCCTTATGATTCATTCCCAACAGCTTTCCACTCCAAACAAAACGCTGTCACTTTAAATGAAAACGTGTCCCTTTGTTTGCACAGCGAGGGGACACACACACACACACACACACCCACACACACACGAGGCTGCGCCCCAGTCAGGCCTCAAGGGCAACATGTCACTCCACGCAGCGCTACAGCTTCAGAATGACAAACACACACATTTATGTATATATACATATACATATCAGAATCAGAATCAGAAACAGTTTTATTGCCAGGAATGTTTACACAAACGAGGAATTTTTTTTGGTGGAAGGTGCAACATTTGGACATGACAAACAACAATCAACACGACAGAAAGACAACAAGTAATGTGAAAGTGTTTGGGTGTGTGCTTCAAGTGGTGTGTTTTAGTTAAAAGTGTATGTTACGCGTGGCGTGTGTTTAAGTTAAAGTGCATGCAAATAAAGTGGCATGTGTGTGGAGGAGGCCTCAAGTTAAAGTGCATGTTAAAGTGACGTGTGTGGAGGAGGGAAGAAGAAGGAGGAGGGAGGAGGAGTGGGAGGAAGAGGAAGAGGAAGGAGCGGGAAGAAGGAGGAGAGAGGAAGGTGGAAGAAGAGGTGGTAGTCCTGGGGGTGACAGTCAGTCAGTCCGGGTTCCATTGATGAGCCCGACTGCCGACGGGAAAAAGCTTTTGGTGTGGCGGGTGGTCTTTGTCATGATGGACCGCAGCCTCCTCCCCGAGGGGAGGGACTCGAACAGGGAGTGTCCAGGGTGGGAGGGGTCAGCGACAATCTTTCTGGCCCGCTTCAGTGACCTGGAAGTGAACAGTATATGTATATATATATACATAAACATATCACTTCATCTCTTCATTCTCAGCTTCATATCTATGGCTCCTCACCACATGAAGTCATCCAGTCGCTCATCGGTCTGAAGCAGAATGAAACTTCCTGTTTCCCATCATGCATCCCGGCTCACTGACCTTTGACCTCTGCAGTAATCCACAATTCATCGTCGCTGTTGTTTTTCTGTTCTTCTGCTGTCTTCTATATCTGTTTGATATTGATCCTGTTTGAAGTGTGTGTAGGAGGAGCCTCACTCAGCTGATGCTGCTCCACGCCGCTCTGCTCCGCCCCCTCCGCCCTGGGCAGCGCGGCGCTCCACCTGCTGCATCAGACCGTGTTCCTGCGGCGTGTGCAGGAGAAGCTGACGGCCGAGGGCGCGGCGCCCGCAGGTCAGTGACGGAGGCCGACGCTCCGGCCGAGCAGTTGTTCATTTTCTTAAAGCGTCAGCGTCGCCCCCGCCGGCCTCGGGCCGGAGCGCGCTCACCCCACAGCGGGGGCGGAGCCTCAGACTCGTCTCGCTGTGGGGCGGCGCCCGATTCACACGTCGCCACGAGAACATTCAGAATCCTTCAGAGCGACCTGCTGTATTCACCTCCTGTAGAGCAGCATAGAGCACCTGCTCCTTCACTCACCTCCTGTAGAGCAGCATAGAGCACCTGCTCCTTCACTCACCTCCTGTAGAGCAGCATAGAGCACCTGCTCCTTTATTCACCTCCTGTAGAGCAGCATAGAGCACCTGCTCCTTCACTCACCTCCTGTAGAGCAGCATAGAGCACCTGCTCCTTCACTCACCTCCTGTAGAGCAGCATAGAGCACCTGCTCCTTTATTCACCTCCTGTAGAGCAGCATAGAGCACCTGCTCCTTTATTCACCTCCTGTAGAGCAGCATAGAGCACCTGCTCCTTTATTCACCTCCTGTAGAGCAGCATAGAGCACCTGCTCCTTCAATCACCTCCTGTAGAGCAGCATAGAGCACCTGCTCCTTCACTCACCTCCTGTAGAGCAGCATAGAGCACCTGCTCCTTCACTCACCTCCTGTAGAGCAGCATAGAGCACCTGCTCCTTCACTCACCTCCTGTAGAGCAGCATAGAGCACCTGCTCCTTTATTCACCTCCTATAGAGCACCTGCTCCTTCACTCACCTCCTGTAGAGCAGCATAGAGCACCTGCTCCTTCAATCACCTCCTGTAGAGCAGCATAGAGCACCTGCTCCTTTATTCACCTCCTGTAGAGCAGCATAGAGCACCTGCTCCTTTATTCACCTCCTGTAGAGCAGCATAGAGCACCTGCTCCTTCACTCACCTCCTGTAGAGCAGCATAGAGCACCTGCTCCTTCAATCACCTCCTGTAGAGCAGCATAGAGCACCTGCTCCTTCACTCACCTCCTGTAGAGCAGCATAGAGCACCTGCTCCTTCACTCAACTCCTGTAGAGCAGCATAGAGCACCTGCTCCTTTATTCACCTCCTGTAGAGCAGCATAGAGCACCTGCTCCTTCACTCAACTCCTGTAGAGCAGCATAGAGCACCTGCTCCTTCACTCACCTCCTGTAGAGCAGCATAGAGCACCTGCTCCTTCACTCACCTCCCATACACCCATACACATATACACACACACATACACACACATATACACACACACACATACACACACACACACACACATATACACACACACCTACACACACACACATATACACACATACACACACACACACACACACACACCTTGAGCCTACCATTTCACACGTCTCTTTATTGTGCAGTAGAAGAAGTCATGGTGGCGGTGTGGGAGAACCGCGTCGTGTTTATGGACTGACGTGACCTCTCAGGTGAGGAGAGGTCACGACCTCTCAGGTGAGGAGAGGTCACGACCTCTCAGGTGAGGAGAGGTCACGTCCTCTCAGGTGAGGAGAGGTCACGACCTCTCAGGTGAGGAGAGGTCACGTCCTCTCAGGTGAGGAGAGGTCACGTCCTCTCAGGTGAGGAGAGGTCACGACCTCTCAGGTGAGGAGAGGTCACGTCCTCTCAGGTGAGGAGAGGTCACGACCTCTCAGGTGAGGAGAGGTCACGACCTCTCAGGTGAGGAGAGGTCACGACCTCTCAGGTGAGGAGAGGTCACGACCTCTCAGGTGAGGAGAGGTCACGACCTCTCAGGTGAGGAGAGGTCACGACCTCTCAGGTGAGGAGAGGTCACGTCCTCTCAGGTGAGGAGAGGTCACGACCTCTCAGGTGAGGAGAGGTCACGACCTCTCAGGTGAGGAGAGGTCACGTCCTCTCAGGTGAGGAGAGGTCACGACCTCTCAGGTGAGGAGAGGTCACGACCTCTCAGGTGAGGAGAGGTCACGTCCTCTCAGGTGAGGAGAGGTCACGTCCTCTCAGGTGAGGAGAGGTCACGACCTCTCAGGTGAGGAGAGGTCACGACCTCTCAGGTGAGGAGAGGTCACGACCTCTCAGGTGAGGAGAGGTCACGACCTCTCAGGTGAGGAGAGGTCACGTCCTCTCAGGTGAGGAGAGGTCACGACCTCTCAGGTGAGGAGAGGTCACGTCCTCTCAGGTGAGGAGAGGTCACGACCTCTCCACCAGGCTGCCGTCGGGCCGCTGGTCGCCTCCGGCTCGGGCTCCAGCCGTTCTTCTGCTGCCAGGCGGCCATGTTTAGTGGCGGTCTGGGTCCCGATGACGGGTCAGGCTCAGCCACCCGACCGCCAGCTTCCTGTCCCTCCGGCTCGCCGCCACGCCTCCTCTTCTTCCACAGACCCCCCATGGAGCTCCTGGTGGCAACCAGGGCAGGAAACCCTCCGATTAAAGTTAGTCAGCGCCACAGATAGAGACTATGAGACCGCCTGAGGCCTGATGCTCTTCATTGACTGGAGAGAGAGAGAGAGTCGTGTTCTCAGGAGGAGATTGGAAAAGAGACGTGGCGTTCCTCTGCTTACGAGATGATGTTCCGCTCTGATTGAGTTTCTAATTAGGTTCTCGCTTTTGTTTTAGAAGCTTTTTAACATCAAATCTCGAAATAAATCCACGTGAAGTCAAATTCAGATGAAACTCTGTCTGCCTGCCGTGAAGCTTCAGTACTGCTGAGATGAGGAAGAGGAGGAAACAAAGTCAACGTCTGGATCTGAGTTCAGTGACTTTAACGTCTGTTTTATAACCCAAAGCTAAACCCTGTGCCTCAATCGACTCTTTAACAATCGTTTACATGCAGCAACACAACAAAATGATCCATCCCCCAGAGGAGGAGGAGGAGCCTGAGGTCAGCGGGCCCTCTCCACCTGTCCGTCCTCGTGTCCTCGTCATCGCGACCTTGCAGACCACCGGGTCTGACCTTCACACCACGATGGCGCCGGGAGAGGAACTCGTCCCCAAGGCGTCGCTCACATTAGATTATTAAATCTGTCAAGTTACAGCAAGAAATACGAGTTCAGTTAGAGACTCAAGGCTCAGGACCAGTCCGAGGCAACGCAGAGGTCCCTCTGTTGATTCATGTTCAATCACACACACACACACACACACACACACACACACACACACACACACACACACACACACACACACACACACACACACACACACACACACACACACACACACACACACACACACACACACACACACACACACACACACACACACACAGACACACACACACACACACACACACACACACACACACACAGACACACACACACACACAGACACACACACACACAGACACACACACAGACACACACACAGACACACACACACACACACACAGACACACACACAGACACACACACAGACACACACACACAGACACACAGATACACACACACACAGACACACACACACACACAGACACACACACACACAGACACACACACACAGACACACACACAGACACACACACACACACTTGAAATACAGAAGCTTCTGTAAAGCTTCAGAGAAGTTTACTGTCTTCATTTGGATTTGAGGAATCCGACGTGGCTCGTGTCTGATGGAGGAGCCTCGTGTGATCTGGTGTGATTTGGTGTGATTTGGTGTGATCTGGTGTGATTTGGTGTGATCGGATGTGATCTGGTGTGATTTGGTGTGATCGGATGTGATCTGGTGTGATCTGGTGTGATTTGGTGTGATTTGGTGTGATCTGGTGTGATTTGGTGTGATCTGATGTGATCTGGTGTGATTTGGTGTGATCGGATGTGATCTGGTGTGATCTGGTGTGATCTGGTGTGATTTGGTGTGATCTGATGTGATCTGGTGTGATTTGGTGTGATCGGATGTGATCTGGTGTGATTTGGTGTGATCGGATGTGATCTGGTGTGATCGGATGTGATCTGGTGTGATCTGGTGTGATTTGGTGTGATTTGGTGTGATCTGATGTGATCTGGTGTGATCTGGTGTGATTTGGTGTGATCTGGTGTGATCTGGTGTGATCTGGTGTGATCTGATGTGATCTGGTGTGATCTGGTGTGATCTGGTGCTCTTTAAATCCAGACGCCGACAGGTCGGCGCCGTGCAGCAGCCGTTCATAGAGCTTTTGTACGGCTCGCTCACGAGCCTCAAACAATTAGATATTATCCCATTTGATTTTCCACGAGCCGACATAGAAATGCAGTCCCGAGGTGACTGATCAGAATGATGATGCTCGTGGTGATAAACATCGGTCTGCCACTAGACATGAGCAGTGGAGGCCAGAAGCAGAGATGTGAATGCTCCCTGTGTCCATGTTTACTCAGAGCATCAAGAAGACAGGGAGCTCTTCCACAGACAGGCGGACTGAGTCCACCTCAGGAAGTGCATTATGATGCAACTAATGAAGCTTCAAAAGGCCACGGAGCTCACGGCCGGGCAGGAATCATTCAGGCAGCAGAGACTTCATCCTTCTGATGACAAGCAACCATAAGATCATTAGGAGGTGAAGGAGAAGTGACACCGGCCTCATGGACGAGCCCGGAGGAGTCCCAGAGGAGGCAGAGGTCAGAGGCTCCGCCTCCACAAGACGACGTTAACACATCAACCTGTCGTTACTTTGAGTATAATGAGCCTCACGCTCCCCACACACACGAACAGCAAGTAGAACAGTGTCAACACCTCCGCTCCTCCTCCTCAGAGGAAGAAGAGGCATCATTAACCCGTTGACATGCTGTGAGTGTCCTGATGTCTTTTCTTTAACATATTGTTGCTATGATGTGTTTACTGAGCGCAGATTTACCCACAGAGAGGAATTAATACCAAATATCATGAACTGCAAAGGGATAACTGTTATCTGACACAACTATTGATAAGATCCTGAACCGTTAAGACACAAGAATACAAGATGTAATATATACACATATATATATACACATATATATGTATAAATATATATATACATTTATATATATATGTATATATTTATATATATATATATAAATATCTATATATACATAAATATATATATATAAAATAAAATAAAGTATATATACACATATATATATAAATATATATCTATATGTATATTGACCTGACTCAATTCATTCTAACAATGATCATACATGGTAATGTTTTACATCATTTATGCTGTTATGCTAACAGCAGACTAACTCACTAATCGACAGTTTAACACCATTAAAAGGCGTGTTAAGATGAATGAGTGGTTTTCTGTCTGTAGTTCAGCTCGTGATGCTTCAGTGACTTTCTGCTTCCGTAGTTGATGACTTGTGATGGATTCATCCCGAGTCTGAGCTGGTGGTAACTCAGAGATTACGTGACATACGTACTGAGTCTGGATTCATGATTATCTAGTTCCACCACTCCTGGGTTCATTGACCTGCAATAAGTCTACAACATTATCCCAAAGGGGGAAGATGGAGTCCCAATAAGCACCGTCACGTTATTTCATAGAGTCCTACTTCTTCAATTTAATAAAGCGCTGGAGTAGTTCACGCCCTTAATTAGCTTGTGGCTGGTCCTTCAATATTGAAGCACACAGTTTAAGCTGTGCAGACACACCAGGGTTTCATAGTGATCACCTGCAAGGAAGATATGAAGCAACGCTTCTCATTACAGGCTCAGCTCAGAGAACACAACCACCCCCAAAACATGGGATCACATGTTAGTCAGCAAGTAATCTGAGTTGTGTCATGAGAGATCAATTATAATCCAGCAGGAACGAACAGGTATGTACAGGTAACATGTATGAGTCTAACCGTCACGCGCAGACCAGCCAGCAGGGGAGTGACCAATGAGTGAGCTTAACGAACTTAACGAGCTTAATTAACTTCACATGAGTGAGTCACGTCTTCACACGCGAGTCACGTCTTCACACGCGAGTCACGTCTTCATGCTCATGAGTTCATGTTCCCGGTGCGGAGCAGGAGATTTCAGATTTGAACAGAAAGCTGAGACGTGTTTCGAGCCGATCTAATATTTGAACGGCTTGTCTGCATACCTGCAAACTTGTCACCTTTCGGTGAAATTCACCGTTTTGAACTCAAAATAGGTCATCCACGTGAATCGTGGAGATCCGAAGAGTTTTTGTTTTGGGGGGGGGGATTGCAGTGAGACGCGGAGAAAAGTGTGGAGTGGTGCTCTTCGCAATAAAACATCTTTGATGGGGCGTGTCGCGTCTCGGCCAATCAGCGTTCAGATGTCCACAGCGTTTGGGGGTTCAGGTTAGCTTGAATGTTAGTCCGCTACATCTGCTGCTGTCACGCTGCACGGTGTAGCGATGCTAACAAAGTACCCGTACGTTAAACACGATGTGATTTAGCATATTTTTAGTATCAATACTTCATGAAGAGAGCGATCAGAGCGCACGCGCTGCTCCGTGTCGAGCTGTCTGCGCACACTGCGCTGCGCAGCTCACAGCGAGAGAAGAGGCGGAGCTTAGAGACTTCGGCTTAAAGAATAAAAAGATGCCAGAAGTGAAATGTTTCAGTCTGTAAAGTTGTGTAACTCTCCAGCTGCTCATCCTGATGAACTGTGTATCATCTGGTCAGAGACTAACGGCCTCATAGTGTATAATCAATGCTATGATGGAACCATGTAGTTTCATTCATATCTGGCTGTATGAATACTCATATTACTGTCATTTGTTAAGTGTTGAACAAGTTGGTAAAAGTGAACCATACAGATGTTTTATTTATTACTATTATAGATAAATATACCAGTCTCGTATTTATGGTACCATATTGTTTGTATGGTATTGTATTGAATTCTGGTATCGGGTATCATGATATTTATGGCAGGTATGTAATATGTATAGAAGTTATAATATGAGTATCGTGACAAACAGGTAGAGACAGAACAGATTCAGGAGAAGTCCATGAGGACTGTTCAGGCAATTAAACTGTTTATTATCATTATTTAGATTGCTTCAAACAGATTCAGGGAGAAGTCCATGAGGACTGACAACAAACAAAAAGTTGGTTCATGAATGACTTTCACCTTATTATATATAATGACAATGTATATTTGTTAATACTATCTAGAGTCAGAGAGAGAGGACCTTTTGTTCTTAAACTGTTTATTATCATTATTTAGATTTGTGGTCAGAACAATAGAAATGACTGTAGTTGTGGTTCTAAAAGGCTTGAGGCTTCAAACAACGTGGATGTGGTGTGGTGACAACAACAACAAGTCAGGTGGAGAGACCCGTTGAGCGAGGTGGAGAGAGAGGTTGAGCGAGTGGAGAGGGAGAGGTAGAGAGAGAGAGGGAGAGAGAGGTATAGCGAGAGAGAGGTGGAGAGAGAGAGGTAGAGCGAGGGAGAGAGAGAGAGGTTGAGCGAGGTGGAGAGAGAGAGGTAGAGCGAGGTGGAGAGAGAGCGGTTGAGCGAGGTGGAGAGAGAGCGGTTGAGCGAGGTGGAGAGAGAGAGGTAGAGCGAGGTGGAGAGAGAGCGGTTGAGCGAGGTGGAGAGAGAGGTTGAGAGAGAGAGTGGAGAGGAGAGAGGTTGAGCGAGGTGAGAGAGAGGTTGAGCGAGGTGGAGAGAGCGGTGGAGGTGGAGAGAGAGCGGTAGAGCGAGGTGGAGAGAGAGCGGTTGAGCGAGGTGGAGAGAGAGAGGTTGAGCGAGGTGGAGAGAGAGAGGTTGAGCGAGGTGGAGAGAGAGAGGTTGAGCGAGGTGGAGAGAGAGGTAGAGCGAGGTGGAGAGAGAGTTGGCGGGTGGAGAGAGGTTGGCGAGGTGGAGAGAGGTTGGCGGTGGAGAGAGGGTGGCGAGGAGAGAGCGGTTGAGCGAGGTGGAGAGAGAGAGGTAGAGCGAGGTGGAGAGAGAGAGGTAGAGCGAGGTGGAGAGAGAGAGGTAGAGCGAGGTGGAGAGAGAGCGGTAGAGGGAGGTGGAGAGAGAGAGGTAGAGGGAGGTGGAGGCCTGCATGGCCTCGTGGGCCCAGACCCAGGTGGAGGGGAGCTGAAGCCCAGCTGAGCCTCAGCTCTGGTTCCATGAGACCAGAGTCTCTCTGATGGCGCTGGCTCTCCGGGACACATGCTGCACAGTTGCGTCAAGATTAAAGGAACTTTCCCTCTAAGATCTAAAGCGCCCGTGGCGCTACGCCAAAGCGTCTTCAGCGGAGTTGTGATGGAAAAATAAGAATACTCTCGTGCCTAAAGCCATTATCTCTGGGGGAAGGAAACTCAAAGCATGTGAGAAGGTGCTCTCTGATGGACGCTTTACCAAATATGAGTTCCACTTTATGTCTGTGGACAGGACAACTCATCGACTTCTTTAAAGGTAAAGATAATGAGCAACAATGTCCCACAAAACAATCCTCTGTCACCACTAGGTGTGCTGTTGTCGGCCTCGCTGTGCTCGGTATGTTTCTGGGCAAAGAGCATTCCCCTAGATAACTCGATAACCAGATAACTAGATAACCAGATAACCAGGTAACTAGATAACTAGATAACCAGATAACTAGATAACTAGAT
>NC_079409.1:23653756-23666256 GCF_029220125.1 Pseudoliparis swirei | reverse complement strand
TAGCTCGTTAACTAGCCGTCAACAAGGTAGCTCGCCACTGGCCTTCAACAAGGTAGCTCGCACTGGCCTTCAACAAGGTAGCTAAACACTGGCCTTCAACAAGGTAGCTGTTAACTAGCCGTCAACAAGGTGGCTAAACTGGGCAGCCGTCAACAAGGTAGCTCGCTTACTAGCCTTCAACAAGGTAGCTCGCTTACTAGCCTTCAACAAGGTAGGCTGGCTCAACACTAGCCTTCAACAAGGTAGCTCGCCACTAGCCTTCAACAAGGTGGCTGGATTAACTGCCGTCAACAAGGTGGCTAAACACTGGCCTTCAACAAGGTAGCTCGCACTGGCCTCAACAAGGTAGCTAAACACTAGCCTTCAACAAGGTAGCTCGCTTACTAGCCTTCAACAAGGTAGCTCGCTTACTAGCTGTCAACAAGGTAGCTCGCTTACTAGCCTTCAACAAGGTAGCTCGCTTACTAGCCTTCAACAAGGTAGCTCGTTAACTAGCCGTCAACAAGGTAGCTCGCTTACTAGCCTTCAACAAGGTAGCTCGCTTACTAGCCGTCAACAAGGTAGCTCGCTTACTAGCCTTCAACAATGTAGCTCGCTTACTAGCCTTCAACAAGGTAGCTCGCTTACTAGCCTTCAACAAGGTAGCTCGCGTACTAGCCTTCAACAAGGTAGCTCGCTTACTAGCTGTCAACAAGGTAGCTCGCTTACTAGCTGTCAACAAGGTAGCTTGCTAACTAGCCGTAAACAAGGTAGTGTAAGTAGTGGCGGCTGGTGAATTATTTTGGGGGGGGGGCGCAGTTGGGCGACGCGGTTTAAATATCACTCAACAATGAGAAGAAAAGAGGTTTTGAGTAGAATATAGTAAAAAACAAAGCTTTATTTCAAGAACACAGCGTGCTCAACACGGTCCAACAACAACTATCAACACACTGTGACTTTGGGCATGAGAGGTTCAGAGCAGCTTTAAGGAACATTGGGTTGTTGTTTCAAAGTTTTGCAGAATAAAAGTTCACCCACATGAAAGAAGAGGTCAGAGCAGAATAGAGTCAGAAAGAGATCACATGTTACATTGGGGGACAGAGTAGAGCCACTACTGTAAAGACAAGTAGCTCCTCTCTTTAAAGTGGTCACTTTACTCTCTGGTTAAAGTCATCATGTCTGTAACCTGCTTCATTATTCTGGAGGGAATGTGTCTGTTTTTCAGAACTTCTTCGTTGTGTTTCGATGCCAGTTCAGTCTCCTTCTGCTGACTGTAAACAGGGTTAGCTTCATGCTGTTAGCGAGTTAGCTTCATGCTGTTAGCTAGTTAGCTTCATGCTCTTAGCTAGATAACTGCAGCAAGATTCGTGCTTTACACTTGTCTGCAGCTCTTTAGACCCCTCCCCCCATTGTAGTCCAGAGAGTTTCAGTCCCTTTGGAACAACAGACAGGGGAAACTAAACAGCATTACTCACTGAGCTCCAGCTGACAGCTCCGTTAGCTACCTGCTCGCGTAGCTCCGTGGAGCTCTCTGGCTGAGGGAACGATACCGGTCTCTGATCTGCCGAATAGTCCAGTCACGTGAAATAATAAAACGATGTCATTGGCCAGAGCGCACATTTTTGTGCCCCAAGATTCACGTTTCATCTGCCAATGAGAAGCCGTCCTTGCCGAAACGACTGAAATGTTGTCTCGCTGCCGCACACACACGTTGGGCCGGTGATAATGAGTGGCGATATATTATATTTTTTCACATTAACTTAAGTGGTTGTTGACAGGCTGACGGTCTCCCACACACATTTAGCGCGTCAACACGGTATATTTACTATTTAAATGATTTGGCATATAATGTTTTTTGACAGGATGTATTTTTTTTTCTTCTTCTTTTTTTTTTTCATCTCAAAATTTTAAGAGGGGCGGCGCCCTCGCGCCCCCTATGGACGCACCGCCACTGAGTGTAAGCGATGTGGGTGTGTGCGCAGGAATAAGTCAGTCCAAGCCGTTCTGGGTTTTACTCATAACTTTAGTTATAGATAGATAGATAGATAGATATATACTTTATTAATCCCCAAGGGGAAATTTGTCGAGTCAGTAGCAGCAACACACAAGAATAAAAAACAAAACACAAAATATAAGAAGGGTTAGGATCTGGCAAGAGGTGAACTGTAGACAGTTGTAGAGCATCTCCGTCGGCAGGAATGTTCTCCTGTATCTCTCCTTGTGGCAGGGGAGCGTGAGGAGACGTGTGGAGAAAGTATCTCTGTCCCTCTGGGAGGAGGTGGTGGAGAGGGTGGTCCGGTTGTCCAATATGGACACCAGTTTCTTCAACGTCCTCTCCTCCCACCACTTCCAGGTGCTCCAAGCTGGCAGTGGTGGAGCCAGCTCCTAACCAGTTTGTTAAGACGGCTGGTGTCACCGCTCGATGGCTGCTCCCCCAGCAGACAATGGCAAAGTGCAGCACACTGGCCACAACCGACTGGTAGATACTCCAGCATCTTGCTGCACACGAAGGATCAAGCTTTCTCAGGAAAAAGTGACTCCATCCCTTCTTGTACAGCAGCGTTCAGTTCAGTCGGCTGTCATTTACTTGTGCTCCAGGTACCCTCCACCATGTCCACGTCCACTCCCAGGACACTCAGAGGTGGAGGAGCTGTCGCCTCCTGAAGTCCACCACCATCTCTCTCTTCTTGGCCACGTTCAGCCGCAGGTGGTTCTCATCGGCCCACTTTACAAAGTCACTCACCACTGCCCTGTACTCCTCCTCCGTCCATCCCTAATACACCCGACCACTGCAGAATCATCAGAGTACTTCTGCAGATGGCATGACTCCGTGTTGTACTGGAAGTCACTGGTCAGTGAAGGTGAAGAGGAAGGAGACAGAACAGTTCCTGTGGCTCCTCAACATCACTGACCACCGTTCCAGACAGCACACGGCCCATTCTGACAAACTGTGGTCTGCCTGTGAGGTAGTCAGTGATCCAGGAGATGGTGGACGCGTCCACACCGGCCACCCGCAGCTTCTCACTCAGCAGCAGTGGCTGGATGGTGTTAAATGCACTGGAGAAGTCAAAGAAAGTGACTCTCACAGAGACACCGGTTCCATCCAGGTGCGATCACTCCACTTCCAACTGTACCGCCAAGTCCTCTCCTCTCTTCTTCTCTCCTTCTACCCTCTCCCCTCCAGGCGCCTGAACAGTGCTGACTAGTGGTCATAACTCCTACATGTAATTAAGTTTATATCATAGAATTTACTCTTACACATCTCCCCCCCTTACAAAGGAAGCGTCCTCGCTTCAACATAGCTGAATGTATACTTTAGGCACACATACCAACCTATACTAAATATGAACAGGTGATGGTAATAAACAGGAGTAACAGTGAGGACTATAACAAGTAGTAGAACAGCATACTTTCCCCATTCATGTTAACATGCTCGTTAATCCAACAGAAGAAAAAAACAACAACAACAGTTCAGACAATTCAATTCAATTCAGTTTATTTGTATAGCCCAATTTCACAAATTACAAATTTGTCTCGGAGTGCTTTACAATCTGTAAACATAGACATCCCTGCCCCAAAACCTCACATCGGACCAGGAAAAACTCCCAAATAACCCTTCAGGGGGAAAAAAAGGGAAGAAACCTGGAGGAGAGCAACAGAGGAGGATCCCTCTCCAGGATGGACAGAACAATAGATGTAATGTGTACAGAAGGACAGATTTAGAGTTAAAATACATTCAATGAATATGACAGAGTGTATGAATAGTTCATAGTAGGCATATTCCACGATGGAGACCTCCACGATCCATCAGGCAGATGGCGGTGGGGAGGAGGAGTGGGCGGAGTCTCAACAGGACAGTGGCGTAGTCATGAGCAGGAATTCCACGACCCAGGCGATCCATCAGGCAGATAGGATCTATGCCGTCTCATAGGGTCCGATGACCCCATGAGACGTGAAGTCAAAAGGACTCCGGGGAGAAAGCAGAGTTAGTAACGTGTGATTGAGAGATGAAAATTCATCCTTAAGGAGAGAAAAGAGGAGATAGGTACTCAGTGCATCCTAAACGTCCCCCGGCAGCTATAAGCCTATAGCAGCATATCAAGGGGCTGGACCAGGTGAACCTGATTCAGCCCTAACTATAAGCTCTGTCAAAGAGGAAGGTCTTAAGTCTACTCTTAAACGAGGTGACTGTGTCTGCCTCCCGGACTGAAGGTGGAAGCTGGTTCCATAAAAGAGGAGCTTGATAACTAAAGGCTCTGGCTCCCATTCTACTTTTTAAGACTCTAGGAACTACAAGTAGTCCGCATTTAGTGAGCGTAGCTCTCTAGTGGGGCAATATGGTACTACAAGCTCCTTAAGATATGATGGAGCATCACCAATCAAGGCTTTGTAGGTTAAGAGAAGAATTTTAAAAGTGATTCTTGATTTTACTGGGAGCCAGTGCAGAGCAGCTAGTGCAGGAGTGATGTGATCTCTTTTCTTAGTTTTAGTGAGAACACGAGCTGCAGCATTCTGGATCAACTGGAGGGACCTAAGAGATTTATTAGAGCAGCCTGATAATAAGGAGTTGCAGTAATCCAGTCTCGAAGTAACGAACGCGTGAAACAATTTTTCTGCATCTTTTTGAGACAAGATGTGCCTGATTTTTGAAATATTACGTAGATGAAAGAATGCAGTCCTTGAGATTTGCTTTACGTGGGAGTTAAAGGACAAGTCCCGATCAAAGATAACGCCAAGATTCTTTACAGTGGTGTGGGATGCTAGGGCAATGCCGTCTACAGAATCCACATCACCAGATAATTGATCTCTGAGGTGCTCAGGGCCGATTAAAATTACTTCGGTTTTGTCTGAGTTTAACATCAAGAAATTGCAGGTCATCCATGTTTTTATGTCTTTAAGACATGCTTGAATTTTACCGAGTTGGTTGCTCTCCTCTGGTTTTATCGATAAATATAGTTGAGTATCATCTGCATAACAATGAAAGTTTATGGAGTGTTTCCTGATAATATTGCCCAAAGGAAGCATGTATAAGGTAAATAAAATTGGTCCAAGCACAGAACCTTGTGGAACTCCGTGATTAACGTTAGTGGTTATCGAGGCGTCATCGTTTACAAATACAAACTGAGATCGATCTGATAAATAGGATTTAAACCAAATTAGTGCCGTGCCTGAAATGCCAATCGACTGCTCCAGTCTCTGTAACAGGATGTCATGGTCAATGGTGTCGAATGCAGCACTAAGGTCTACCAAGACCAGTACAGAGATGAGTCCTTTATCTGCTGCCATTAAGAGGTCATTTGTAATTTTCACCAGTGCCGTCTCGGTGCTGTGGTGTTTTCTAAATCCTGATTGAAATTTCTCAAATAAACTATTATGATGTAGAAAGTCGCACAACTGATTTGCGACCACTTTCTCAAGGATCTTGGAGAGGAAGGGGAGGTTAGAGATCGGTCTGTAGTTAGCCAACACCTCTGGATCCAGAGTGGGCTTCTTCAGGAGAGGTTTAATAACAGCCACTTTGAAGGAGTGTGGTTCGTGGCCTGTTAGCAGAGACACATTGATAATATCTAATAGAGAGCCGCCAATTAAAGGCAAAACGTCTTTAAGCAGCCTCGTCGGGATGGGGTCCAAGAGACAGGTAGACGTGTTCGAAGTAGAAACCGTTGAAGATAATTGGTCACGGTTGATGGGAGAAAAGCCCTCCAAATATACACCAGGGCATACAGCGGTTTCCAAGGCCATTCCACTTGAGGACAGATTGGCACTGGTTAAGGGCAAGAGATTATTAATCTTGTCCCCAATAGTTAACATCTTTTCATTAAAGAAGTTCATAAAGTCATTACCACTGAGGTTTATAGGAATGCTCGGCTCCACAGAGCTGTGACTCTCTGTCAGCCTGGCTACAGTGCTGAAGAGAAACCTGGGGTTGTTTTTATTTTTTTCTATTACTGATGAGTAATAGGCTGCTCTGGCATTACGGAGGGCCTTCTTATATGTTTTAAGACTATCTCGCCAAACTAAGCGGGATTCTTCGAGATTAGTTGAACGCCATATGCGTTCAAGCTTCGTGACGTTGCTTCAGTTTGCGGGTCTGAGGATTATACCAGGGCGCTAACCTCCTCTTCCTCACTGTCTTCTTCTTCAGAGGCGCTATCGAGTCCAGTGTCATTCTCAGAGAGCCTATGGCACTGTCAACAAGATGATCAATCTGGGACGGACTAAAGTTAGACCAGGAGTCCTCTGTTATATTGAGACGTGGTATCGAATCAAAAACAGAAGGAATCGCTTCTTTAAATTTAGCTACAGCACTGTCAGTTAGACATCTGGTGTAGAAACTTTTGACTAACGGAGTACACACCGGTAGTATAAATTCAAAAGTTATGAGGTTGTGGTCTGACAGAAGAGGATTCTGTGGGAAGACGTTCAAATGCTCAATGTCAACGCCATAAGTAAGAACAAGATCAAGCGTGTGGCCAAAGCTGTGAGTGGGTTTCTGTACTCTCTGACAGAAGCCAATCGAGTCCAACAAGGAGATGAATGCAGCACTAAGGCAATCATTATCAACATCCACATGGATATTAAAATCTCCAACAATAATAACTTTATCGGTTTTAAGAACCAAACTTGATATAAATTCTGAGAATTCAGATATAAACTCTGAATATGGACCTGGTGGCCGGTACAGAATCACAAATAGAATTGGCTGTAGTGTTTTCCAGGTTGGATGTGAAAGACTAAGAACAAGGCTTTCAAATGAGGTGTAGTGTAATTTTGGTTGAGGATTAATTAATAGGCTCGATTCAAAGATGGCTGCTACTCCACCTCCTCGACCGGTGCCTCGAGGAATGTGAGTATTAATATGACTTGGAGGAGTCGATTCATTTAGGCAGACATATTCTTCATGGCTCAGCCAGGTTTCAGTTAGGCAACATAAATCAATGTGATTATCTGATATTAAATCATTTAGTAACACAGCTTTAGATGACAGAGATCGAATATTTAGGAGACCACATTTAATAGTCCTGTTTTGTTGCACTGCTGAAATAATGGTGTTAACTTGTATAAGGTTATTGTGTACGACTCCTCTTCTGCTTACTTTTGATTTATTTAATTGAAGTGGCCGTGGGACAGACACAGTCTCTACTCTAGAGTCATGGGTGGGTAACTGCTCGAATGGAAGAGCAGAGAAGGGTGTTAAACTACAACTCTGCTCCCGGTTCCTGATCTGAACCCTGGGTTGTCATAGATTAAGTCCGGTGATCAACTTGGTCATATTCGCAGAAATGAGACGCTCCGTCCAACGTGGGATGGATGCCGTCTCTCCTCATCAGATCAGGTTTTCCCCAGAAAGTCTTCCAGTTGTCTACGTAGCCCACATTATTCGCTGGGCACCACCTCGACAGCCAGCGGTTGAAAGACGACATTCGGCTATACAATTCGTCTGTCTGCAAATTTGGGAGAGGGCCAGAGAAAATTACGGTGTCCGACAACGTCTTGGCATAAGCACACCGATTCCACATTAATTTTAGTGAGTTCCGAGCGGCGGGCTCGGGCGTCATTACCACCGGCGTGTATTACAATCTGACTGTATCTCCGCTTGTCCTTAGCCAGCAGCTTCAAACAAGACTCCACGTCGCCCGCTCTGGCCCCCGGGAGGCACACGACTCTGGTCCGCAGCTTCGCTATTTTCACGTTCCTGACAATCGAGCTCCCGATAACCAGGGTGTGTTCCTCAGCGTGTCGCTGAGCAGGGGAAACCGGTTGGAAACGTGAAGTGGTTGGTGCACAGCGGGCTTCTGTGTAGACTTACTACTCCTGCGAACAGTTACCCAACCACCCGGCTGCACGGTTACCGCCGGGGAACAGCTATCAGCTGACTGTAGCTCCGCGCCGACTACGGGAGAGGGCGGGCTAACTAGCATAGCTATCTGAGCTTCGATAGCGGAGCCGTGCATCTAACCCACTTAGACCTGCCTCCAACCTAGCAAATAAACTACACTTGTTGCATGTATCGTTATCATTAAGGGAGGCAGGGGGATAACTATACATGAGACACACTGAGCAAGAGGGAGCGGGAGGGAGAGAAGAAGAAGTCATGCTCGCTGTTGAGCTGGCAACCAGAGCTTACCGGAAGAGTGAGATGATGCGTTCAGGAGCAGCTGGGAAAATACACACAAAGAGCAGCAAACCAACAGAACACACAGAGCAGTCACAACAGTTCCATAGCGTACTGGGGGACGCACACAGCGGCCAGACTTGGTCCTGACTCCATCAAAAACTGGATCCAGTTCAGCGGCAGCTACTGTGGCAGCACTGTGTCCTACAGGTGTTAGGGCAGTGGCAGCCCCTTGCGTTGGAGGACAACCATTAGTCTGACCCCTATCTGGAGGCACCGAGCATCTCGGTGTGGCTGGGCTCCTGTGAACATCCGGCCTGGAGCCTGAGAGTGCAGTCGGCCGTGAGGCAGCTGGACTGTTTGTTGTTGCAGCGCCTCCCACAGGTAAGGGCGTATCTTTTCCAGTTGACCAGGCAGAGCGATAAGGTTTCAGGCGGTTGTAGTGGATGACCTTAGGCTTTGCTCTCGGATCCCGCTGGTCCAGCAGTTTATAGTCCACTCCGATGTCACCCCCGTCTGAGCCCAACCGTTGCAGTATTTTGAACGGGCCCGACCACTTTGGTGACAACTTTTGTGGAGCAAAGGCTGGAAGGTCAACCCACACCAAGTCACCTGGCTCATAGGCTGTGTGTTTCATCCCACGATCGTAGTCGTGCTTTTGTTGAGCACCTGCTGCTTCAATGTTTTGTGCAACAGAGTGAAACGCACCACATAGTCTCCTTAATACAGAATTGGCATATTCACTCGGCGTACCTCGAGTGGCATTTGAAACTGTTGGGGAGTCTCCAAGTAGGACATCAGCAGGTAGACGGGCTTCTCTACCATGTGCCAGGGAGAACGGTGTGTGTTTGGTGGACGAGTGAACACTTGTGTTATATGCTAATTCAACCGGTCTCAGGTGGTCGTCCCATTCACCTCCTCTAGTGTACAGGTATTTTGCCAACTTGTCCTTGATGGTCCTGTTTGCCCGTTCCACCATGCCATCTGACATAGCATGACAGGGGGATGTCCGTGTCTTGTGTATTCCCAAGCGGGAACATAGGTCTTTGACAAGATCCGAGTCAAACTGACGGCCTTGGTCAGTATGCAAACTTTGAGGGACACCGTGGTGGCTGATGTAATCTTCAAACAAACATTTCGCTACAGTGGTTGCTCGTTGATCAGGAAGTGCATACAAGTTGAGGTACTTAGTGAAATAGTCCATTACCACAAGCACATAGCGATTATTACGGCGAGTAAGTGGCAACTCAGTCATGTCCGCTGCAATCTTCTCAAAAGGCCTGGATGTGATTATGTTCTGCATTGGGGCCCGTTGGTGTGGCGTTTGTGGTCGCCGTGCTTCACAGGCTGTACATTCGAGACACCGTTGAGTTATGTCACGTGTTATGTGAGGCCAATAGCATCTGGCGTGTGCCCCTTGCAATGTCTTCTGCGCACTGAAGTGTCCAGAGAGTGAATGACCATGTAAGGTTTGAAATACCTCTTTCTGCACACTACTGGGGACTACAGTCTGTAACACAGGGTCACCTGGTGGGGGTCTGACTCTGCGACATAACAGACCATCAACAAGATGAAGTTTGGGAAACTCTCTCCAATACTCTCTCATTTCAGATGAGGCTGCTTTAATCTTTGAAAATGGCGGCCGACTGTCAGTCAACACCCAGTTCATGATTATTCGCAACACAGGATCCGCTTCTTGAGCCTGGATGAGGTACTGTCTGTTCACATTCAGGAGTGAAGTGTCCGTTGATTCCGCAGCAATACCTGGTGAAGCAGACTGCACATGTGATATTATATCTGCAGCAGGTGAGATCATGTGGGCAGACTCTGAGCGCAGTGCCAGATCAGTGGTTGAAAGGTGTGACTCTCCTGAGTCGGTTTGAGTGTGAATGGAAACACCTCTCACTTGGTCGGCTGTATCCACAAGGGTTTCTGCGGCTGTCATAGGACGACGGGACATAGAATCAGCATTGGCATGTTTAGTTCCTTGTCTGTATTCCACTGTCCAGTCGTAGGGGTCAATCTCCAGAGCCCACCTAGCCCTGCATCCCGTAGGATCACAATCCAGAGGCATCTTCCTCAAGGAAAGAAGGGGCTTGTGGTCTGTGATGATGCGAAAAGGCTGACCTGTCAAATACTGGCGAAAATGCCGGATGGACCATATGATAGCCCACAGTTCCCTGTCATATGTAGACCAACGTTTCTCTGTTTTTGTTAAAACACGACTGCCATAAGCAATGACATTTTCCATGTTTTCCACATTCACCTGAGACAGAACGCATCCAATGGCTGTGCTGGATGCATCTGTGAAAAGTAGAAACTCATGTGAGAGAGAGGGAGAGAGATGGAGGGAGAGAGAGGGAGAGAGAGAGAGAGGGAGAGAGAGACATGTGATAGTGAGGAGGAGTAAGGGCAACAGAGAATGAGCAAGAGAGCTAGCGCGTCTTTGAGTATCTTTGAGCGCTGTAGAAATGTAATGTATTATTATTATTATTATTAGAGAGAAGGCGTGGGGGGGGGGAGAGAAAGAGAGAGGGCAGATAGATAGAGAGATAGATGGATACTTTATTAATCCCGAGGGAAATTTAGGACGGAGGAGTGAGGACAACGGAGGGGGAGGAGGGGGAGACGAGCACCGGAGAAGATGAAGCAGCGGTCTCTTCCCCGGAGAGGCCACACGGCCGGCTGCGCTGTGGCAGCGGCCAATCAAGGCTGAGTAACGGAGCCTCTGTGTGAGCAGCTCGGCCTGAAAGAGACCGACAGCCCGCTGAGCTCCCCGTGTCACAGGGAACAAAGACTGTCTCTCCCAGAGCCTCATGAACACACCTGGCAGCAACAGAGCCACAGGTCTCACCTGAGGACCAGAACCTCCAGCGCCGGGCCTCAGATCCATCAAGGCCAGGAGGCCGCCGTGCCTCCCGGTGAAGGTCAATGTCCACGTGACCTTCAGCCACACGAGTCGCCTGAGTCGTCACATGACTCGAGTCAGGGAGCCGGGTCGTCACTCGAGTCATCACTAAACTTTATTTAGTAAAGTGCAGCCCCCCCCCCCCCCCCGCTGTGACGCGTGCATCACGTGGTCACTGCGGCGGGAAGATATTTAAATCTCGGGGTCGTGTCGGCCTCAAGGGACGAGTTCATCTTCTGAAGTGAGTCCACGCCTCCATGTCGATGTTTCCTGTGGTTCATGTCAGTCTGGATGAGAGCCGCCGCCGCTCAACGCCCCCCCGCTGTGCTGCTGCTCCGCCTCCTGCCGCGGCGTTAGCTCACATTTAGCACGTCCCGTTGCTCCGTCTCTCCTCCCCGCGGGGCTCAGCTCGAGCGCTGCGCTCCGTGAGCGTTCAGTGGCTGGAGGTGTTGCTCATGCTCGGCTCAGAGGAAGATGGCGGCGTGCAAACATGCTAACAAGAGGAGCGTGTTGCCATCTCCACATGTATGAGGCGTCAGGGCCGGAGAGGATAAGGAGGGTTTTATCTGGGGGTGAGACGGGACACAGGACACAACTCGGAACACAACTCGGAACGCCACCGTCTCCCAACCTCGTTACGTCGGATGAACTCTTCAGCGCTGAGATGGAGGCCGCGCTGCCACTGAGCGAGCACACGAGTTGAACAGACCTCATCTTCACTTGGCCTTGGAGTAAACATGCTTCTATTCCCTTTGATTCATCATTCTGTCGGCGTTTAGCGGCCCTCGGATGCTGCTCTCTGTCGGCCGAGTGGACCGTGAGGAGGCCGTGTATCTTCAGCTGAGATGTGCTGCTCTCTCGGTGACTCCTCTCCTGTTGCAGTTCACTCTCGCTGCTATCGCTATCAGCATCGCTGCAGACGCCGCCGTTTGCTACCTGCCGCGTGGCTAACGGCACGGCGACAGTTAGCCTCCGGAGGTGAGACCAACTCGGAGCGAGAGGAGAGGGATTATTGGACTTCATGTGTCAGGTGGCTGATCTCTATTTCTGTGGAGGTAGTTGAGTCTTCTTAAACTGAAATGACGAATATCGAAGAACCAGAATTCGTCCATGAAATCATTTATTGTTGCAGGAAGAGTCCCTCAGGAGTCAGTGAGGGTGAACTGAAGAGTCCATGAAACATGTCTTTAAGGAAACAGGAAGAAGGAGGAGCCAGAAGGAGACTTCTGTCTCCAGGTCCTTTGGTGAGTGACCAGACGATCAGGCCCCTTCATGAGGATGCTCTATAACACCGATCAGCCTTCATGCGGTCCGGTTATCACTCGTCTCCACGGTGATGGTTCCTTTCACTGAGTGTCAGAGAGGAGACACTGAAGCATGAATAACATCCGCAGTGTTTTGACCCTGTGGAAGCTTCTATACAGCCGAGGAGAAAATGACTCGAGTGACATCACTATTCCAGGTTTTGCCTAGTAACTGCGTTCGAGTTTGTTTATT
>NC_079409.1:23633756-23648756 GCF_029220125.1 Pseudoliparis swirei | reverse complement strand
ACTACACCACCAGTGACACTACACCACCAGTGACACTGCACCACCAGTGACACTACAGTGACACTACACCACCAGTGACACCACCAGTGACACCACCAGTGACACTACAGTGACACTGCACCACCAGTGACGCTGCAATAGTAACTGGCATCAATGAGGCTGAGGCCGGGCCGAGGTCTCGGAGTGCGGCGCTTGTAATTATGTGTTGCCGTCTCCTCGCCCTGCAGATCAATAACCCCGATACGGCCTCGCTTCTTTTATTTTAGAAACTCCCTTCTTCATTTTGCATTGTTCGTGGTCAGCACACCATTTGACTTTGTAACACTTGGAAGTGTGAAACACTTCCATCGGCCGCCAGGAGAGAGCAGCTGCTGCTCCTTCCCGCTGCATGGAGACGTGCCGTTGCCTCCTCAGGAATCATTGGCTTTGTTTCTGCGCTAAACTTCTCCTCATTAGCTCGTTTGTTTTCTTAAACCTCAAACTGCTCCTACACACATGAAGCAGGTCCTTCACTCCTCCCCTTCCCACTTCAGGCTACTTCAGTCCTCACAACACATGGAAATGGTCAAATCCATCTAAATTGCAGCTTCAACACATCTCAGCACCTACAGCTGCTTCTCCAAAGACAAAGCGGCCTGACCTGAGATCCTCGTCTTCACACTCACTGGTCCTGGCTCCATGACGTCAGATCCCTCGGCCCTCATGTTCACATTGTGATGGTGTTTTCTTTGAGTAATTCTAGTGCAGCTGTCCTCTGCTGTCACTCATCCTCAGCTCATTGTCTGCTGCAGTCCTCCTGGCCTCCTCACACAATATTGTTCGTTTTGAGGGAGGCCGTTATTCACAACTGGTCGTCTATTGCCTGTGACTAGTTACATCTCAATGTAATGACTAACATGTCTGCTAAGCACTTCCCCTAATGGGGAGCAATGCAGAGAAGTGTCTCTTCATCATTATAATACATCCCATAATACACAGGCCGTTACTGAACCTCACAGCAAAATAAGAGCCACAGGACAAATCTCTACTTTCTCTCATTTAATTCAAAAAATGACAACTACACAAGAAAAGAGAAACTTCTCCCCCATTCATCAGCGTCAGCCGGGCCGCGGCGCTCAGGCTGGATGAAAGGCTCTTTGTGCGACTAGCTCGGTCTGATTGAGAACGCAGGGCCGGTAATGGCGAGTTGAGTGGCCCTCAGGGAGCGAGGCTCCTGGTCTGCGGGCCACGAGACAGCAGCAGCACCGGCCTGTCCCCCGTGAGGCTCAGGGAGCAACGTCTTTCAACCAGAGGCTCGTTCTTGGGGGGCGTTGGAGGGCAGCGCTGTCAGCCGGCGTTATTGCTCTTAACTCTGTGGCACAAGGAGAACGGTGAATAATAAACACGGCGGCTTCCCGCCGGCTGTAAGGCGCACGTGAGCGCCGCAGAGCACGAGCACTTGATCTCATTCCACTGACTTGACATCCGTGAAGGGAGCGCACACTTTGGCAGGATGGGCCTGATTTTAAATAATTCCCGTGCTGTGTGTCCGAATGCATCCACTCCGATGTTATTTCATGCTCATAAATATGAGAGTTCTGGAGCATGAAATCTCACTCCGCCTTAAGCTCACTCCGCCTTAAGCGCCTTACTCACCACTGGGGATTAACGGGACTACTGTGGAGAGGGTGAGCGGGTGTAAATACCTGGGAGTCCACATCACCGAGGATCTGACATGGTCAACAAACACAGACACTCTGGTGAGAAAGGCAAGGCAGCGCCTCTACCACCTCAGGCAGCTGAGGAAATTTAAAGTTTCCCAGAGGATCCTTCAGTCCTTCTACTCTGGAGCTGTAGAGAGCGTCCTGACAGGAAGCATCACAGCCTGGTTTGGTGGCTGGGCCGCTCAGGACAGGAAGGCTCTGCAGAGAGTAGTGCTCGGCTGAACTGAACTTGAACTACACTCCCACCCTGCAGGACTTGTACACCAGGAGGTGCAGAACCTGAGTGCCCAGCTGCATGAAGGATCCTCACCAGCCCAACAACAGACTGTTTCAGCTGCTGCGGTCAGGCAGGCGCCTCCGTAGTCACGCTGCAGAACAGAGAGACTGAGACGGAGTTTCTTTCCTCAGGCCATCAGGATTGTGAACTCCGACCTCACCAGGACCCCACATAGACCCACAACTGCCCCTCTAGGCAGGCACACACACACACACACACACACACACACTGTGTAAATATCGTGTTGTTTTTTATCGTAAATAGTGTGTACTTGTTGACCTTGCACATTCCTGCTGAGCATTGCCACTTTCATTTCACTGCACACCCTGTGTGTGTATGTGACAAATAAAACATCTTGAATCTTGAATCTTGAATCTTGTCAGGCTCCGTCGGCTTTGTTTTGAGAGCCGAGGTGTTCGGTCGGCACACAGGGCCACGAGTTAACTTCGGCGTCCTCCGGCCGCGTTCCTCCCCGACGTGTTGAGGGTTCTGCTGCTGCTTGTTGTGTTGGAGACGAGCTGTGAGCTCCGTGCAGCGCTGCCGGGAAACCGGGACTGGAGCACGGTCGAGAGCTCCTGGAATAGCATTATTAATGAATCCCTTTGCAAGAGAAAATATGTAAACATGTCAACATCAGTTCTGAGATGATAAACACTTTGCATACGCAGTCAATGCGGATGAGGTGATGATGTCAACACTTCAGTTCAGTTTATTGTGTAGAGCCCATTCTCACAAATTACAAATTTGCCTCAGAGGGCTTTACAATCTGGACATATAGACATCCCTGACCTTTGACCTTTGACCTCACATCGGATCAGGAACAACAACAAAATCTTAAACAGGGGAAAAAAGGGAAGAAACCTTCAGGAGAGCAACAGAGGAGGATCCCTCTCCAGGATGGACAGAACAATAGATGTCATGTGACCAGGTGAACAATAGATGTCATGTGACCAGGTGAACAATAGATGTCATGTGACCAGGTGAACAATAGATGTCATGTGACCAGATGAACAATATATGTCATGAGACCAGATGAACAATAGATGTCATGAGACCAGGTGAACAATAGATGTCATGTGACCAGATGAACAATATATGTCATGTGACCAGATGAACAATAGATGTCATGTGACCAGGTGAACAATAGATGTCATGTGACCAGGTGAACAATAGATGTCATGTGACCAGATGAACAATATATGTCATGAGACCAGATGAACAATAGATGTCATGAGACCAGGTGAACAATAGATGTCATGTGACCAGATGAACAATATATGTCATGAGACCAGATGAACAATAGATGTCATGTGACCAGGTGAACAATAGATGTCATGTGACCAGGTGAACAATAGATGTCATGTGACCAGGTGAACAATAGATGTCATGTGACCAGATGAACAATAGATGTCATGTGACCAGATGAACAATATATGTCATGAGACCAGATGAACAATAGATGTCATGTGACCAGATGAACAATAGATGTCATGTGACCAGGTGAACAATAGATGTCATGTGACCAGGTGAACAATAGATGTCATGAGACCAGATGAACAATATATGTCATGTGACCAGATGAACAATAGATGTCATGTGACCAGATGAACAATAGATGTCATGTGACCAGATGAACAATATATGTCATGAGACCAGATGAACAATAGATGTCATGTGACCAGATGAACAATAGATGTCATGTGACCAGGTGAACAATAGATGTCATGTGACCAGGTGAACAATAGATGTCATGTGACCAGATGAACAATATATGTCATGTGACCAGATGAACAATAGATGTCTTGTGACCAGATGAACAATAGATGTCATGTGACCAGATGAACAATAGATGTCTTGTGACCAGATGAACAATAGATGTCATGTGACCAGATGAACAATAGATGTCATGTGACCAGGTGAACAATAGATGTCATGTGACCAGATGAACAATATATGTCATGTGACCAGATGAACAATAGATGTCATGTGACCAGATGAACAATAGATGTCTTGTGACCAGATGAACAATAGATGTCATGTGACTAGATGAACAATAGATGTCATGTGACTAGATGAACAATAGATGTCATGAGACCAGGTGAACAATAGATGTCATGTGACCAGGTGAACAATAGATGTCATGTGACCAGATGAACAATAGATGTCATGAGACCAGATGAACAATAGATGTCATGTGACCAGATGAACAATAGATGTCATGAGACCAGATGAACAATAGATGTCATGTGACCAGATGAACAATAGATGTCATGTGACCAGATGAACAATAGATGTCATGTGACCAGATGAACAATAGATGTCATGTGACCAGATGAACAATAGATGTCATGTGACCAGATGAACAATAGATGTCATGTGACCAGATGAACAATAGATGTCATGTGACCAGATGAACAATAGATGTCATGTGACCAGGTGAACAATAGATGTCATGTGACTAGGTGAACAATAGATGTCATGTGACCAGGTGAACAATAGATGTCATGTGACCAGATGAACAATAGATGTCATGTGACCAGATGAACAATAGATGTCATGAGACCAGATGAACAATAGATGTCATGTGACCAGATGAACAATAGATGTCATGAGACCAGATGAACAATAGATGTCATGTGACCAGATGAACAATAGATGTCATGTGACCAGATGAACAATAGATGTCATGTGACCAGATGAACAATAGATGTCATGTGACCAGATGAACAATAGATGTCATGTGACCAGATGAACAATAGATGTCATGTGACCAGATGAACAATAGATGTCATGTGACCAGATGAACAATAGATGTCATGTGACCAGGTGAACAATAGATGTCATGTGACCAGGTGAACAATAGATGTCATGTGACCAGATGAACAATAGATGTCATGTGACCAGATGAACAATAGATGTCATGTGACCAGATGAACAATAGATGTCATGTGACCAGATGAACAATAGATGTCATGTGACCAGATGAACAATAGATGTCATGTGACCAGGTGAACAATAGATGTCATGTGACCAGATGAACAATAGATGTCATGTGACCAGATGAACAATAGATGTCATGTGACCAGGTGAACAATAGATGTCATGTGACCAGATGAACAATAGATGTCATGTGACTAGATGAACAATAGATGTCATGTGACCAGATGAACAATAGATGTCATGTGACAGATGAACAATAGATGTCATGTGACCAGATGAACAATAGATGTCATGTGACCAGATGAACAATAGATGTCATGTGACCAGATGAACAATAGATGTCATGTGACCAGATGAACAATAGATGTCATGTGACCAGATGAACAATAGATGTCATGTGACCAGATGAACAATAGATGTCATGTGACCAGGTGAACAATAGATGTCATGTGACCAGATGAACAATAGATGTCATGTGACCAGATGAACAATAGATGTCATGTGACCAGATGAACAATAGATGTCATGTGACCAGATGAACAATAGATGTCATGTGACCAGATGAACAATAGATGTCATGTGACCAGATGAACAATAGATGTCATGTGACCAGATGAACAATAGATGTCATGTGACCAGATGAACAATAGATGTCATGTGACCAGATGAACAATAGATGTCATGTGACCAGGTGAACAATAGATGTCATGTGACTAGATGAACAATAGATGTCATGTGACCAGATGAACAATAGATGTCATGTGACCAGATGAACAATAGATGTCATGTGACCAGATGAACAATAGATGTCATGTGACCAGATGAACAATAGATGTCATGTGACCAGATGAACAATAGATGTCATGTGACCAGATGAACAATAGATGTCATGTGACCAGATGAACAATAGATGTCATGTGACCAGATGAACAATAGATGTCATGAGACCAGATGAACAATAGATGTCATGTGACCAGATGAACAATAGATGTCATGTGACCAGATGAACAATAGATGTCATGTGACCAGATGAACAATAGATGTCATGTGACCAGATGAACAATAGATGTCATGTGACCAGATGAACAATAGATGTCATGTGACCAGATGAACAATAGATGTCATGTGACCAGATGAACAATAGATGTCATGTGACCAGATGAACAATAGATGTCATGTGACCAGATGAACAATAGATGTCATGTGACCAGATGAACAATAGATGTCATGTGACCAGATGAACAATAGATGTCATGTGACCAGATGAACAATAGATGTCATGTGACCAGATGAACAATAGATGTCATGTGACCAGATGAACAATAGATGTCATGTGACCAGATGAACAATAGATGTCATGTGACCAGGTGAACAATAGATGTCATGTGACCAGATGAACAATAGATGTCATGTGACCAGATGAACAATAGATGTCATGTGACCAGATGAACAATAGATGTCATGTGACCAGATGAACAATAGATGTCATGAGACCAGATGAACAATAGATGTCATGTGACCAGATGAACAATAGATGTCATGTGACCAGATGAACAATAGATGTCATGTGACTAGATGAACAATAGATGTCATGTGACCAGATGAACAATAGATGTCATGTGACCAGATGAACAATAGATGTCATGTGACTAGATGAACAATAGATGTCATGTGACCAGATGAACAATAGATGTCATGTGACCAGATGAACAATAGATGTCATGTGACCAGATGAACAATAGATGTCATGTGACTAGATGAACAATAGATGTCATGTGACCAGATGAACAATAGATGTCATGTGACCAGATGAACAATAGATGTCATGTGACCAGATGAACAATAGATGTCATGTGACCAGATGAACAATAGATGTCATGTGACCAGATGAACAATAGATGTCATGTGACCAGATGAACAATAGATGTCATGTGACCAGATGAACAATAGATGTCATGTGACCAGATGAACAATAGATGTCATGTGACCAGATGAACAATAGATGTCATGTGACCAGATGAACAATAGATGTCATGTGACCAGATGAACAATAGATGTCATGTGACCAGATGAACAATAGATGTCATGTGACCAGATGAACAATAGATGTCATGTGACCAGATGAACAATAGATGTCATGTGACCAGATGAACAATAGATGTCATGTGACCAGATGAACAATAGATGTCATGTGACCAGATGAACAATAGATGTCATGTGACCAGATGAACAATAGATGTCATGTGACCAGATGAACAATAGATGTCATGTGACCAGATGAACAATAGATGTCATGTGACCAGATGAACAATAGATGTCATGTGACCAGATGAACAATAGATGTCATGTGACCAGATGAACAATAGATGTCATGTGACCAGATGAACAATAGATGTCATGTGACCAGATGAACAATAGATGTCATGTGACTAGATGAACAATAGATGTCATGTGACCAGATGAACAATAGATGTCATGTGACCAGATGAACAATAGATGTCATGTGACCAGATGAACAATAGATGTCATGTGACCAGATGAACAATAGATGTCATGTGACCAGATGAACAATAGATGTCATGTGACCAGATGAACAATAGATGTCATGTGACCAGATGAACAATAGATGTCATGAGACTAGATGAACAATAGATGTCATGTGACCAGATGAACAATAGATGTCATGTGACCAGATGAACAATAGATGTCATGTGACCAGATGAACAATAGATGTCATGTGACCAGATGAACAATAGATGTCATGTGACCAGATGAACAATAGATGTCATGTGACTAGATGAACAATAGATGTCATGTGACTAGATGAACAATAGATGTCATGTGACCAGATGAACAATAGATGTCATGTGACTAGATGAACAATAGATGTCATGTGACCAGATGAACAATAGATGTCATGTGACCAGATGAACAATAGATGTCATGTGACTAGATGAACAATAGATGTCATGTGACCAGATGAACAATAGATGTCATGTGACTAGATGAACAATAGATGTCATGTGACCAGATGAACAATAGATGTCATGTGACCAGATGAACAATAGATGTCATGTGACCAGATGAACAATAGATGTCATGTGACCAGATGAACAATAGATGTCATGTGACCAGATGAACAATAGATGTCATGTGACTAGATGAACAATAGATGTCATGTGACCAGATGAACAATAGATGTCATGAGACCAGATGAACAATAGATGTCATGTGACCAGATGAACAATAGATGTCATGTGACCAGATGAACAATAGATGTCATATGACTAGATGAACAATAGATGTCATGAGAGATGTCATGTGACCAGATGAACAATAGATGTCATGTGACCAGATGAACAATAGATGTCATGTGACCAGATGAACAATAGATGTCATGTGACTAGATGAACAATAGATGTCATGTGACCAGATGAACAATAGATGTCATGTGACCAGATGAACAATAGATGTCATATGACTAGATGAACAATAGATGTCATGAGACTAGATGAACAATAGATGTCATGTGACTAGATGAACAATAGATGTCATGTGACCAGATGAACAATAGATGTCATGTGACCAGATGAACAATAGATGTCATGTGACTAGATGAACAATAGATGTCATGTGACCAGATGAACAATAGATGTCATGTGACCAGATGAACAATAGATGTCATGTGACCAGATGAACAATAGATGTCATGTGACCAGATGAACAATAGATGTCATGTGACCAGATGAACAATAGATGTCATGTGACCAGATGAACAATAGATGTCATGTGACCAGATGAACAATAGATGTCATGTGACCAGATGAACAATAGATGTCATGTGACCAGATGAACAATAGATGTCATGTGACCAGGTGAACAATAGATGTCATGTGACCAGATGAACAATAGATGTCATGTGACCAGATGAACAATAGATGTCATGTGACCAGATGAACAATAGATGTCATGTGACCAGATGAACAATAGATGTCATGTGACTAGATGAACAATAGATGTCATGAGACCAGATGAACAATAGATGTCATGTGACTAGATGAACAATAGATGTCATGTGACCAGATGAACAATAGATGTCATGTGACCAGGTGAACAATAGATGTCATGTGACCAGATGAACAATAGAGGTCATGTGACTAGATGAACAATAGATGTCATGAGACTAGATGAACAATAGATGTCATGTGACCAGATGAACAATAGATGTCATGTGACTAGATGATCAATAGATGTCATGTGACTAGATGAACAATAGATGTCATGTGACCAGATGAACAATAGATGTCATGTGACCAGATGAACAATAGATGTCATGTGACTAGATGAACAATAGATGTCATGTGACTAGATGAACAATATATGTCATGTGACTAGATGAACAATAGATGTCATGTGACCAGATGAACAATAGATGTCATGTGACCAGATGAACAATAGATGTCATGTGACTAGATGAACAATAGATGTCATGTGACCAGATGAACAATAGATGTCATGAGACCAGATGAACAATAGATGTCATGTGACCAGATGAACAATAGATGTCATGTGACTAGATGAACAATAGATGTCATGTGACCAGATGAACAATAGATGTCATGTGACCAGATGAAAAATAGATGTCATGTGACCAGATGAACAATAGATGTCATATGACTAGATGAACAATAGATGTCATGAGACCAGATGAACAATAGATGTCATGAGACTAGATGAACAATAGATGTCATGTGACCAGATGAACAATAGATGTCATGTGACTAGATGAACAATAGATGTCATGTGACCAGATGAACAATAGATGTCATGTGACTAGATGAACAATAGATGTCATGTCACCAGATGAACAATAGATGTCATGTGACCAGATGAACAATAGATGTCATGTGACCAGATGAACAATAGATGTCATGTGACTAGATGATCAATAGATGTCATGTGACCAGATGAACAATAGATGTCATGTGACTAGATGAACAATAGATGTCATGTGACCAGATGAACAATAGATGTCATGTGACCAGATGAACACGAGATGTCATGTGACCAGATGAACAATAGATGTCATGTGACCAGATGAACAATAGATGTCATGTAACCAGGTGAACAATAGATGTCATGTGACCAGATGAACAATAGATGTCATGTGACCAGATGAACAATAGATGTCATGTGACCAGAAGGAATCACAGGATTTGACGCGTTGCGTTTCAATACATCATCTTTCAGTGTTTCTCTCAGCGATGCGATGCTCGGATCGCTCGACGTTGCCAGTCAATATTCTCAGAGCTTTAAGTGAGTGGAGTCGATAGCAAATTGGACTCATTCTGTGTTTAATGGAAGGCTTTGGTTTGGTGATGACATCACTCCCGCTGTCACACCGTCAAGCTCGCGCTGAGGGGACCTCCAAAAATACTCATTGGCACACAACTCGCTGCTTTTGCACTTGAGGACATTGCTGAATCATGCAATGATGTTTTGGATGAGGAAAGTCGATAACTGCCTCATACTTGTGATTGCTAAGGTCACACCTGTAATCACGCGGGAGCGGCACAGTCCACCGACACCGGGAGGAGACTCCACGGCCGGCCGGATGGAGATAGAGGCTGATTGCTCCTTCGTGGAAGATGGAGTCGGCCGTCATGGTGCTGTCACACAGATGGAGATATGCACCAGCAGTCACACGGCGGGCACCCCGCTTGTTCTGGGGGGTCAGGTGTGTCAGGGCCAACGTACACACACTGAGCATCAGTGGGTACAGTGGCATGAACTGGTCCAGATCGGTGTGTTTATTAATAGGAGATTCATATTTAGTCAAGTAAACAGGTTATCGTTCATTATTATGAACAGTACTTGGGACCTCAGATTTGACAGGACCATTCGACCAGTTAACATCCGGAACACGCTTCAGAGGACGTGGGCCATGCAGTGAACCACATCGTGGTCCTTCCACATGTTAAACAGAAGGACCTCCTGGCAACCCAACATGTGTTTTTAATATTGCTCGAACACAGATCTATGTACATGTACGTCCCCTGGTTATGACCTCATGTAGACGCCATGTTACGGCTGTCTTGTAGCTGTACTTCAGGGGAATGTACGACATCCCTTCACTGTGTGGACACATGGCAGATCTCCTCTGGACGGAGGCGTGGTCACACCAGCAATGAAAATGGCAAAGGTTATTTTTCGTACTGACAGTGTGGCCTTTTGAGGAGAGCTTGAGAGTCCAACATGGAGGAAGCTATTTCTACTCATTAGTTGTGATGTATCGTCCACTTTTATTTCTTACGCTGCTCTGCCACAGGAAAGACGAACAGGATCTGCAGCGTGAAGTTATGAGCTGTGTGAACTGTAACATTAGCATGGAGCAGACCGAGTTCACCGAGAGCCACGAAGAGAGGAGAGAGAACAAGAGAAGAACAGAAAGAGCATCTTGAGAGGAGATCAACCCGCAAGAAGCCATCGGTGAGCTACATGTGAGCTACACGTGAGCTACATGTGAGCTACACGTGAGCTACACATGAGCTACATGTGAGCTACACGTGAGCTACACGTGAGCTACAGATGAGCTACACGTGAGCTACACGTGAGCTACACGTGAGCTACACGTGAGCTACAGATGAGCTACAGATGAGCTACACGTGAGCTACACATGAGCTACATGTGAGCTACACGTGAGCTACACGTGAGCTACACGTGAGCTACACGTGAGCTACAGATGAGCTACAGATGAGCTACACGTGAGCTACACATGAGCTACACGTGAGCTACACGTGAGCTACAGATGAGCTACATGTGAGCTACACGTGAGCTACACATGAGCTACACATGAGCTACAGATGAGCTACATGTGAGCTACACGTGAGCTACACATGAGCTACAGATGAGCTACATGTGAGCTACACGTGAGCTACAGATGAGCTACAGATGAGCTAGACGTGAGCTACACATGAGCTACACATGAGCTACACGTGAGCTACACGTGAGCTACAGATGAGCTACACATGAGCTACACGTGAGCTACACATGAGCTACACATGAGCTACATGAGCTACACGTGAGCTACACGTGAGCTACAGATGAGCTACACATGAGCTACACGTGAGCTACACATGAGCTACACATGAGCTACATGTGAGCTACACGTGAGCTACATGACACTGAGCACGTGAGCTACACATGAGCTACAGATGAGCTACACGTGAGGCTACACGTGAGCTACACGTGAGCTGGATGAGCTACGTGAGCTACGTGAGCTACACGTGAGCTACAGATGAGCTACACGTGAGCTACACGTGAGCTACAGATGAGCTACACGTGAGCTACACATGAGCTACAGATGAGCTACACATGAGCTACAGATGAGCTACACGTGAGCTACACGTGAGCTATAGATGAGCTACACGTGAGCTACAGGTGAGCTACATGTGAGCTACACGGTGAGCTACACAGTGAGCTACATGTGAGCTACACCGTGAGCTACACCGTGAGCTACAGGTGAGCTACACCGTGAGCTACAGGTGAGCTACACGGTGAGCTACACGGTGAGCTACACCGTGAGCTACAGGTGAGCTACAGGTGAGCTACACGTGAGCTACACGTGAGCTATAGATGAGCTACACGTGAGCTACAGGTGAGCTACATGTGAGCTACACGTGAGCTACAGATGAGCTACACGTGAGCTACACGTGAGCTACAGATGAGCTACACGTGAGCTACATGTGAGCTACACGTGAGCTACAGATGAGCTACACGTGAGCTACACGTGAGCTACAGATGAGCTACACGTGAGCTACACGTGAGCTACACGTGAGCTACAGATGAGCTACACGTGAGCTACATGTGAGCTACGTGAGCTACACGTGAGCTACAGATGAGCTACACGTGAGCTACACGTGAGCTACAGATGAGCTACACGTGAGCTACACGTGAGCTACACGTGAGCTACAGATGAGCTACACGTGAGCTACACGTGAGCTACAGATGAGCTACACGTGAGCTACACGTGAGCTACAGATGAGCTACACGTGAGCTACATGTGAGCTACATGTGAGCTACAGATGAGCTACACGTGAGCTACACGTGAGCTACAGATGAGCTACACGTGAGCTACGTGAGCTACGTGAGCTACAGATGAGCTACGTGAGCTACACGTGAGCTACGTGAGCGTGAGCTACACGTGAGCTACATGTGAGCTACACGTGAGCTACAGATGAGCTACACGTGAGCTACACGTGAGCTACAGATGAGCTACACGTGAGCTACAGATGAGCTACACGTGAGCTACACGTGAGCTACAGATGAGCTACACGTGAGCTACACGTGAGCTACACGTGAGCTACAGATGAGCTACACGTGAGCTACACGTGAGCTACAGATGAGCTACACGTGAGCTACACGTGAGCTACAGATGAGCTACAGGTGAACTACGTGTGAGCTACAGGTGAGCTACACGTGAGCTACACGTGAGCTACAGATGAGCTACACGTGAGCTACGTGAGCCGTGAGCTACGTGAGCTACAGATGAGCTACAGATGAGCTGCGTGAGCTACACGTGAGCTACCGTGAGCTACACGTGAGCTACAGCTGAGCTACACGTGAGCTACACATGAGCTACAGATGAGCTACACATGAGCTACAGATGAGCTTCACGTGAGCTACGTGAGCTACAGATGAGCTACGTGAGCTACAGATGAGCTACACGTGAGCTACGTGAGCTACACGTGAGCTACACGTGAGCTACACGTGAGCTACGTGAGCTACACGTGAGCTACAGATGAGCTACACGTGAGCTACACGTGAGCTACAGATGAGCTACAGATGAGCTACACGTGAGCTACATGTGAGCTACAGATGAGCTACACATGAGCTACACGTGAGCTACGTGAGCTACATGAGCTACAGATGAGCTACACGTGAGCTACAGTGAGCTACGTGAGCTACAGTGAGCTACGTGAGCTACAGATGAGCTACCGTGAGCTACAGATGAGCTACACATGAGCTACACGTGAGCTACAGATGAGCGACACGTGAACTACACGTGAGCTACAGATGAGCTACACGTGAGCTACACGTGAGCTACAGATGAGCTACAGGTGAGCTACACGTGAGCTACAGATGAGCTACAGTGAGCTACACGTGAGCTACACGTGAGCTACACGTGAGCTACACGTGAGCTACACGTGAGCTACACGTCAGCTACACGTGAGCTACACGTGAGCTACAGATGAGCTACACGTGAGCTACAGATGAGCTACACGTGAGCTACACGTGAGCTACAGATGAGCTACACGTGAGCTACAGATGAGCTACAGATGAGCTACAGGTGAGCTACACGTGAGCTACAGATGAGCTACAGGTGAACTACATGTGAGCTACAGGTGAGCTACACGTGAGCTACATGTGAGCTACAGATGAGCTACAGGTGAGCTACACGTGAGCTACACGTGAGCTACACGTGAGCTACAGATGAGCTACACGTGAGCTACATGTGAGCTACATGTGAGCTACACGTGAGCTACAGATGAGCTACACGTGAGCTACACGTGAGCTACACGTGAGCTACAGATGAGCTACACGTGAGCTACACGTGAGCTACAGATGAGCTACACGTGAGCTACACGTGAGCTACAGGTGAGCTACACCGTGAGCTACACGGTGAGCTACACCGTGAGCTACACGGTGAGCTACAGGTGAGCTACACCGTGAGCTACAGGTGAGCTACACGGTGAGCTACACGGTGAGCTACACCGTGAGCTACACGGTGAGCTACACCGTGAGCTGCACGGTGAGCTACACGTGAGCTACATGTGAGCTACAGATGAGCTACACGTGAGCTACACGTGAGCTACACGTGAGCTACACGTGAGCTACACGTGAGCTACAGATGAGCTACGTGAGCTACAGATGAGCTACACGTGAGCTACAGATGAGCTACACGTGAGCTACACGTGAGCTACATGTGAGCTACACGTGAGCTACAGATGAGCTACACGTGAGCTACACGTGAGCTACACGTGAGCTACAGATGAGCTACACGTGAGCTACACGTGAGCT
>NC_079409.1:23511256-23628756 GCF_029220125.1 Pseudoliparis swirei | reverse complement strand
TTCCAGCGAGGTGATAACGCCGCTCCGCCGAGAGAGATGAATGTGAAGCGTCTGGCGGCAATCTGATGGAGTCAGTCAGAGGGACAGAGCAGGAGGCAGACATGGAGAGCCAGAGGAGGAGACATGCAGCCTCACTCTGCGCTCAGATCCAGAGCAGGACGTCACGGCTGGTTCAACCGAGAGACACATGAAGCATTGAGTTGGAACCGCGTCAGGAACCTGACTTCATGAAGACATCATTAGAGGTGAAGCTGTGAACTCATTGGTTACTGATCAGAAGACAGCGTGTTAATATGTGGAGATGGTTCTCCTCGTGGCTCAGGGGTCAGGGGTCAAGGGTCAGTGTTGCAATGCCCTTACACTGATTCACTATTTGAAAGAAGACTAAACATGGCTGTAAAATACACTGACCTTTAAATCCTGAAGAAATCTGCTTTACAGAGCCTGCAGTCCGGATGTGCGCTGCACGCTTGAGTTTCCACGAGAAGGAAAACATTATTTAGGAACGTTCGGCCCCAAATGGTTTTGTTTGTCTCACTTCAGATTTATTGTCTCACGTGCACTTAAGAAGTACTTTGTCCAAATAGAAACTCCTTTGTAAAGCAGCCCGAGTGTTTTACAGATCGTATTGTGGAAATACAAAAGAGATTTTATCGCAAACATAAATTGATACTATTGAATACGTGCAAGTAAAGCTGCAGAATAAAACAAGGAAATTGGAAAACAGCATTTCACGAGGCATCGATATGAAGGACAGTAATGTTTTTACACCTGTCTCCATCAATAACTATACGATGCAATGTGAAGCCTGTTTTAGAAATGTTCTTTATTCTCCTGGCTTCCTAAACAACTCAAGATCCATAAGTCTGACAGACAGAAAGAGAAAATACATTCAAATGATTTTTTGTATCTGTCATTTGAAAAACAGTTCCTCACCTCTTCATTCAGCTCATCATTCGACTCAGTCGGGATGTCTGCTGTCGCAGAATGGACGGCGCTTCAGGAGAACCCCTGAATGAGCAGCACGAGGAAGACGAGCAGTACGAGGAAGACGAGCAACACGAGGAAGACGAGCAGCACGAGGAAGAAGAGCAACATGAGGAAGACGAGCAACAACGACCTGCAACACATCCAGAAAAGGAGAGCGAGAGACGAGGAGGCCGAAGCAGAGTTTATACCTGAGACTGGAGGGAACCGTTAGGAAGCACGACGTCAACTAGAAGCACGACATCATCTAGAAGCACGACATCATCTAGAAGCACGACATCATCAGAAGCACAACGTCATCTAGAAGCACGACATCATCTAGAAGCACAACGTCATCTAGAAGCACGACGTCATCTAGAAGCACGACATCATCAGAAGCACAACGTCATCTAGAAGCACGACATCATCTAGAAGCACGACATCATCTAGAAGCACGACATCATCTAGAAGCATGACGTCATCTAGACTAGAAGCACGACATAATCTAGACGCACGACATCATCTAGAAGCATGACGTCATCTTGAAGCATGACGTCATCTAGAAGCATGACATCATCTAGAAGCACGACATCATCTAGAAGCACGACATCATCTCGAAGCACGACATCATCTAGAAGCATGACGTCATCTAGAAGCACGACATCATCTAGAAGCACGACATAATCTAGAATCATGACGTCATCTTGAAGCATGACGTCATCTAGAAGCATGACGTCATCTAGAAGCACGACGTCATCTAGAAGCACGACATCATCTAGAAGCATGACATCATCTAGAAGCATGACATCATCTTGAAGCACAACATCATCTAGAAGCACAACATCATCTAGAAGCACGACATCATCTAGAAGCATGACGTCATCTAGAAGCACGACATCATCTAGAAGCACGACATCATCTAGAAGCATGACGTCATCTAGAAGCATGACGTCATCTAGACTAGAAGCACGACATAATCTAGAAGCATGACATCATCTAGAAGCATGACATCATCTAGAAGCACAACATCATCTAGAAGCACGACATGATCTAGAAGCATGACATCATCTTGAAGCACAACATCATCTAGAAGCACGACATCATCTAGAAGCATGACGTCATCTAGAAGCACGACATCATCTAGAAGCACGACATCATCTAGAAGCACGACGTCATCTAGAAGCATGACGTCATCTAGACTAGAAGCACGACATAATCTAGAAGCATGACATCATCTAGAAGCACGACATCATCTAGAAGCACGACATCATCTAGACTAGAAGCATGACATAATCTAGAAGCGTGACGTCATCTAGAAGCACAACATCATCTAGAAGCACGACATCATCTAGAAGCACGACATCATCTAGACTAGAAGCACGACATAATCTAGAAGCATGACATCATCTAGAAGCACGACATCATCTAGAAGCACAACATCATCTAGAAGCACGACGTCATCTAGAAGCATGATGTCATCTAGAAGCACGACATCATCTAGAAGCATGATGACATCTAGAAGCACAACATCATCTAGAAGCACGACGTCATCTAGAAGCACGACATCATCTAGAAGCACGACATCATCTAGAAGCACGACATCATCTAGAAGCATGACGACATCTAGAAGCACGACATCATCTAGAAGCACGACATCATCTAGAAGCACAACATCATCTAGAAGCATGACGTCATCTAGACTAGAAGCACGACATCACCTAGACTAGAAGCACAACATCATCTAGAAGCACGACATCATCTAGAAGCACGACATCATCAGAAGCACAACGTCATCTAGAAGCACGACATCATCTAGAAGCACGACATCATCTAGAAGCACGACATCATCTAGAAGCACAACGTCATCTAGAAGCACGACGTCATCTAGAAGCACGACATCATCAGAAGCACAACGTCATCTAGAAGCACGACATCATCTAGAAGCACGACATCATCTAGAAGCACGACATCATCTAGAAGCATGACGTCATCTAGACTAGAAGCACGACATAATCTAGACGCACGACATCATCTAGAAGCATGACGTCATCTTGAAGCATGACGTCATCTAGAAGCATGACATCATCTAGAAGCACGACATCATCTAGAAGCACGACATCATCTCGAAGCACGACATCATCTAGAAGCATGACGTCATCTAGAAGCACGACATCATCTAGAAGCACGACATAATCTAGAATCATGACGTCATCTTGAAGCATGACGTCATCTAGAAGCATGACGTCATCTAGAAGCACGACATCATCTAGAAGCACGACATCATCTAGAAGCACGACATCATCTAGAAGCATGACATCATCTTGAAGCACAACATCATCTAGAAGCACGACATCATCTAGAAGCACGACATCATCTAGAAGCATGACGTCATCTAGAAGCACGACATCATCTAGAAGCACGACGTCATCTAGAAGCATGACGTCATCTAGAAGCATGACGTCATCTAGACTAGAAGCACGACATAATCTAGAAGCATGACATCATCTAGAAGCATGACATCATCTAGAAGCACAACATCATCTAGAAGCACGACATCATCTAGAAGCATGACATCATCTTGAAGCACAACATCATCTAGAAGCACGACATCATCTAGAAGCATGACGTCATCTAGAAGCACGACATCATCTAGAAGCACGACATCATCTAGAAGCACGACGTCATCTAGAAGCATGACGTCATCTAGACTAGAAGCACGACATAATCTAGAAGCATGACATCATCTAGAAGCACGACATCATCTAGAAGCACGACATCATCTAGACTAGAAGCATGACATAATCTAGAAGCATGACGTCATCTAGAAGCACGACATCATCTAGAAGCACGACATCATCTAGACTAGAAGCACGACATAATCTAGAAGCATGACATCATCTAGAAGCACGACATCATCTAGAAGCACAACATCATCTAGAAGCACGACGTCATCTAGAAGCATGATGTCATCTAGAAGCACGACATCATCTAGAAGCATGATGACATCTAGAAGCACAACATCATCTAGAAGCACGACGTCATCTAGAAGCATGACGACATCTAGAAGCACGACATCATCTAGAAGCACGACGACATCTAGAAGCACGACATCATCTAGAAGCACGACATCATCTAGAAGCATGACGACATCTAGAAGCACGACATCATCTAGAAGCACGACATCATCTAGAAGCACGACATCATCTAGAAGCATGACGTCATCTAGACTAGAAGCACGACATCATCTAGACTAGAAGCACAACATCATCTAGAAGCATGACGGCATCTAGAAGCACGACATCATCTAGAACAGGGCTATTCAACTTCAGTAGCAAGTGGGCCGAATAAGAAAATCACGGGGGGTGTGAGGGCCGCACAGAATATTGATCAAATCAGCTGTGATGCTCACCTGTGCGAGCATCACAGCTGAGCGTTGCGCACGCATCAAGCCGAGAAGAGTTGTTGACGGGTGCTAGTGAGCCATGAGCCGAGAAGGATTGTTGACGGGTCTCAATGTATAAAGAGGCGTGTCCGTCAGTTTTATTTTTTCTTACCAAGCTATAGTGATTTGCAGGCAGTCTTGCGGGCCAGAGTTAAACTCAAACGGGCCGTATCCGGCCCGCGGGCCGCTAGTTGAATAAGCCTGATCTAGAAGCATGACGTCATCTAGACTAGAAGCACGACATAATCTAGACGCACGACATCATCTAGAAGCATGACGTCATCTAGAAGCATGACATCATCTAGAAGCACGACATCATCTCGAAGCACGACATCATCTAGAAGCATGACGTCATCTAGAAGCACGACAGCATCTAGAAGCACGACATAATCTAGAAGCATGACGTCATCTTGAAGCATGACGTCATCTAGAAGCATGACGTCATCTAGACTAGAAGCACGACATAATCTAGAAGCATGACATCATCTAGAAGCACGACATCATCTAGAAGCACGACATCATCTAGAAGCATGACATCATCTTGAAGCACAACATCATCTAGAAGCACGACATCATCTAGAAGCCTGACGTCATCTAGAAGCATGACATCATCTAGAAGCACAACATCATCTAGAAGCATGACGTCATCTAGAAGCATGACGTCATCTAGACTAGAAGCACGACATAATCTAGAAGCATGACATCATCTAGAAGCACGACATCATCTAGAAGCACGACATCATCTAGACTAGAAGCATGACATAATCTAGAAGCATGACGTCATCTAGAAGCACGACATCATCTAGACTAGAAGCACGACATAATCTAGAAGCATGACATCATCTAGAAGCACGACATCATCTAGAAGCACAACATCATCTAGAAGCACGACGTCATCTAGAAGCATGATGTCATCTAGAAGCACGACATCATCTAGAAGCATGATGACATCTAGAAGCACATCATCTAGAAGCACGACGTCATCTAGAAGCATGACGACATCTAGAAGCACGACATCATCTAGAAGCACGACGTCATCTAGAAGCATGACGACATCTAGAAGCACGACATCATCTAGAAGCACGACATCATCTAGAAGCACGACATCATCTAGAAGCATGACGACATCTAGAAGCACGACATCATCTAGAAGCACGACATCATCTAGAAGCACAACATCATCTAGAAGCATGACGTCATCTAGACTAGAAGCACGACATCATCTAGACTAGAAGCACGACATCATCTAGAAGCATGACGGCATCTAGAAGCACGACATCATCTAGAACAGGGCTATTCAACTTCAGTAGCAATTGGGCCGAATAAGAAAATCACGGGGGGTGTGAGGGCCGCACAGAATATTGATCAAATCAGCACCCGATGCTCACCTGTGCGAGCATCACAGCTGAGCGTTGCGCGGGCCGGCATCAAGCCGAGAAGAGTTGTTGACGGGGGGGTGCTAGTGAGTCGTGAGCCGAGAAGGATTGTTGACGGGGTCTCAATGTATAAAAGAGGCGTGTCCGTCAGTTTTATTTTTTCTTACCAAGCTATAGTGATTTGCAGGCAGTCTTGCGGGCCAGAGTTAAACTCAAACGGGCCGCATCCGGCCCGCGGGCCGCGAGTTGAATAAGCCTGATCTAGAAGCATGACGTCATCTAGAAGCACGACATCATCTAGAAGCACGACATCATCTAGAAGCATGACGTCATCTAGAAGAATGACATCATCTAGACTAGAAGCACGACATAATCTAGAAGCATGACGTCATCTAGAAGCACGACATCATCTAGAAGCACGACATCATCTAGACTAGAAGCACGACATAATCTAGAAGCATGACGTCATCTAGAAGCACGACATCATCTAGAAGCACGACATCATCTAGAAGCACGACGTCATCTAGAAGCATGATGTCATCTAGAAGCACGACATCATCTAGAAGCATGACGACATCTAGAAGCACGACATCATCTAGAAGCACAACGTCATCTAGAAGCATGATGTCATCTAGAAGCACGACATCATCTAGAAGCATGACGACATCTAGAAGCACGACATCATCTAGAAGCATGACGTCATCTAGAAGCATGACGTCATCTAGAAGCACGACATCATCTAGAAGCATGACATCATCTAGAAGCACAACATCATCTAGACTAGAAGCACAACATCATCTAGATTAGAAGCACGACATCATCTAGAAGCACGACATCCAGGCGGTCGAGAGGTTCAGTCGTGCGGTGTGGTCCGATGGTCCTGGAGCCACTTGATGGATTAATTTTCGCCGGTCTATTTCAAGTTCTGTTCTCGCCGGTCTCCTGGCTGGAGCTCCTGGCTCTGCCGGCCTCCCGTGTGAAACCTATCCGGAGCTCGCCGCGCCTTCACTCACCCAATCACACACAAATAATTGGTTCACGACTTGCAGCTCCCTGGCGCCGCGCGGCTGAAGGCTTTCCTCGGCTCCCCGGCGTGTTCCTGTGAGTAAGCTGCTCCTCATCCCGCCCGGTGACACCGCCGAGTCTCCGTTCCCCCTGGAGGTAAGATCATCAGCCAATGTAATTTGTCTTTTAAAGGCCAATCACAATGGGGGGTCCTGTTTGCTGCAATTTGGTATTCAGGCCGAGGCAAAATGAAAATACACACACATTCTGAATTAAAATGGAATTCAATCACACTCCACAATCAATGTGCACTCGATTCCCGATCGATGCGGCGGCGGCATCGCGGTTCCCTTCATCGATCGTCTTTGTGATTCTGAGCCGTCGCTCATCTGAGACCGGTGGAGGAAAATAACGTCCTGAGAGAAAAAAAGAGATTTTGCAAATTCGCTTCCAGGGTGAGGAGTGATGGAGTGCGTCTCCCCCAGCGGGCGGGACGGCCTCGCCTGGCTTCCTGGATCATATCCTCTCTCCTGCACCGGCTGTAATTGCTCTCTCAAAATATCCCTTCTGTCTCTCCGTCCGGCACTTACTCTTTTTCTTTACCGGCCGTTTCCAGCCAACGGCATCGGTTTATTGGACTCCTGAACTCCTCCTGGACTCCTCCTGGACTCCTCCTGGACTCCTCCTGGACTGCTCATGGACTCCTCCTGGACTCCTCCTGGACTCCTCCTGGACTCCTCCTGGACTGCTCCTGGACTCCTTCTGGACTCCTCCTGGACTCCTTCTGGACTCCTTCTGGACTGCTCCTGGACTCCTCCTGGACTCCTCCTGGACTCCTTCTGGACTGCTCCTGGACTCCTTCTGGACTCCTCCTGGACTCCTCCTGGACTCCTTCTGGACTCCTCCTGGACTGCTCCTGGACTCCTCCTGGACTCCTTCTGGACTCCTCCTGGACTCCTCCTGGACTCCTTCTGGCCTCCTTCTGGACTCCTCCTGGACTTCTTCTGGACTCCTTCTGGACTCCTCCTGGACTCCTCCTGGACTTCTTCTGGACTCCTCCTGGACTCCTCCTGGACTTCTTCTGGACTCCTCCTGGACTCCTTCTGGACTCCTCCTGGACTCCTCCTGGACTCCTCCTGGACTTCTTCTGGACTCCTTCTGGACTCCTCCTGGACTCCTTCTGGACTCCTCCTGGACTTCTTCTGGACTCATTCTGGACTCCTTCTGGACTCCTCCTGGACTCCTTCTGGACTTCTCCTGGACTCCTTCTGGACTCCTTCTGGACTCCTCCTGGACTCCTCCTGGACTTCTTCTGGACTCCTCCTGGACTCCTCCTGGACTCATTCTGGACTCATTCTGGACTCCTCCTGGACTCCTCCTGCCCTCAGCTCCTGTCTCTGAAGCCGTCGGCGCTGCAGTGAGACAACGGCTTCTTTCACCGGTATTGTTGTGATGGACTTTGTTCGGCCTGCAGAGTGAACACACACACACACACACACACACACACATGCACACACACACACACACACACACGTGGTCTGAGGAGCGTTCTCTGGAAGCTCCTCCCCCTCCATGAACGCATGGCGCCCCTCGCAGCCTCCGCCCTCCTCCTCCTCTCTGTGTCTCAGAGTCTCTTCATGAACACAGATCCGTCTTCACTAAATGTCTCTTTCTGTCCTGCTCCTCCTCCTCTTCGTGTATCTTGAGCTCCTCTCCTCCGCCTGTCGCTCTGCTTCTCCTGCCAGCCTCCATTCATCCTCTCTGCTCCTGCCGCCTCGTCCTTCGCTGTCTTCCTCTCGCTCATTTCGGTGTTCTATCTCCCACTTTTATGTTTGCCACGATCCCTCAATCAATATATTTAACCCTTGTTCCTCCTCCTCCTTCTCCTCTCTGTCTCCAGGATGTCAGACCTTTCCTGAGAAGACAGAAAGGTTTAAGCCCGTTCGTCGTCAGAGGAGTGAACAGAGCTCATGAAGATGAGATCTGATGGAACCTGTGGTGAAGACGAGGTGATGAGGTGTATTCATGAGCTAACAGGTGTATCTAGCTGCAGGGTGAAAGGTCACGTGGGAGGAGATACCAAACGCTGTGATTCATACTTCACAAGCTTCCACGAACAAAAGATAACCGAACGGTTTGGATGTTTTCCACGTTCATCCGTATGTCCTGGTGGTTTGACACCACCTTTCTCCGGAGCGCCCCGAGCCGGAGCGCCGCTGACGGTGATCTCATTTGGCGCGGCGTGGAGCGGCGAGGTGTTGAGGTGCGCCTCTGTGTTCCGTCACGGCCTGCAATGGATTCTGGATCAAGGGGAAGCGCGTCCGTATTTAAAACCCGAGGCCGTCGTCTCCGAGCTAACGTGGAGCCGCGGTGATCCCCGTTAGCCGGAACGATGTGAACGCTGAGAGGAGTCGACGGGAACGTCAGACAGCTCAGGGACATTAGTGAGGAATCTCTTCCATGACCCGCAGCCTGTCTCCTCTCACGTCTTACTCAGGGATATTTAGCCTCTCGTTTCCTGCACACACCTGAGTGGGGGCCCCGGGGGGCCGAGCAGCAGAACCCAGCAGTGGATCAGTGGCCGTGTGAGCGAGGCCACATCCAGACATGTTCCTCTGGCAAGTCAAGCCACATAATCCGGCGCTCGCTCTATCAGTCCATCAAATATTTTCTGATACAGTGGCCGACGGAGAAAATGACATTCAATACTGGAATTGCCTTTCAGGAGGAGCTCCGGCCTGCAATCGTTTGCACAAAGAGGCGCTCACATGTGTGCATGGGCACTAGAGTTCAATTTGGCATGAATACACACAAACACACACACACACACACACACACATGTACATGCACAGAGATGCACACCAAAACAACAGGAGGATCGGGGCTCTGATTGCTCATCAAGAGAAGGCATCAATACGACGGCAGCCTCTCCAGGGCCGCCGGTCCGTTACCCCGGTGCAGCTGCCAGGCCCGGTGGAGGCTCTGCCAGGCCCGGCTGCAGCACCGGGCCCGGAGACACCTGAAGAATCGTGATGCCAGGATAAGGGACCTTCCCTCCACACTGCAGACACACAGTGGTTAGCCTCCGCTGCATAAAGCGCTCAGATAAAGCGTCTGCAGAGACGGAGACACATCCATCATGATGGAGGAGATGAGATCTCAGTCATATCAAGCCGGACACGGGAGTCATGTCCAATGAAGCTGCATCGAGCCGCCAAAGACCAACACTGGCAGAGGAGCAGAGGAAGCTTTGTTCTCAGAGCGTCTCAAGGCCGCTGGGCCGTGAACAGCGCCTGCTCTCTCGGATGGTTCTGAATATTTCAATAACACTTCCCCTCATGCCGGTTCCTCCCGGGTGAGACGGAGGTGACCTGACCTCGGACTCGGAGCCACGGACGACCATCCAGACGGCAGATCTGAGATGTTTTCCTCCTGAGGTCCAACGCGTCAATCTTCTGTTTGAAGAGTTGGTTCATGATGAAGAGAGAGTCCTTTGTTCTGGAGACGCTCTGCTCCTCTGCTGGGAGGGTTCTGCCTCCAGCACCACGGGCAGCGACTGTCTGCCCGCCGACCCCGAGCGGCCCGCGCTCCTTATGTTGGTTTATGAACTCATAACTCATATGGAGGAGGAGGAGGTCATGGCAGGGCCAATTATGATCGGGCAACATTCAAACCAGAAGCCGCCTCATGAGGTGAGCTGATAGCACGAGCCCTGGAGAGGAAGAAGAACCACATGATGAAGACGAGGTCATGGCCTTCACTGGACTCGTCTCACCTGATTGACAGCTGTGTGCACGCGGCCTCTCGCCTCCCCTCCCCCCTCCCCCTTTTCCTCTTTCCTCTTTTCAGAGTCGGTGACTTCCAAAGCTAGATGGCAGACGAGCCCCATGCAGCGGACCCTCAGCCCCCCCCCCCCCCCATCACGCTGCTGCCTACATCCCCAAGGAGAGAATCAGAGTTATTGAGGGAAGCCGACCGGTGAGTTCCTGTCATCGGCTATTCCCTTTACCCCCCCTCTATTCCCTTTACCCCCCCCCTCTCTTTCCTTTACCCCTCCCCCTCCCCTCACGTACAAATAAACCACATGCTGTCATAAACAGAGTTAATTTCTTTCTCTGGATTTACAGTCTCCCCATAAAGACGTGGCTCTGCCCCCACACTGAGCCCACTTCATGATTTGTTAGCCACACATCACCCACATCATACTTACACAGGACGATCTCTCTCTCTCTCTCTCCTCACCGTCTCCCTCACTCTCTCTCCGTCACTCTCTCTCTCTCTCTCTCGGCTCCACCCCCCCCCCCTCTCTCTCTCTGCGTGGTTCAAATGTCGATCGATGAAGGCAGCATTCACAGATAGAGGCTAGACTCCGGACTCAGACTCCGGACTCAGACTCCTCTGTGCCCTCGGCTGGTTGACAGTGATTTAAATAAAGAAAGGGAGGATGATGAGCAGCCGACGCGGGCGCGCGCCGCCGGAGAGGCTCCCACTTGATGCCCCTCTCAGCAGAGATGGTTGAGCCCTCGCGCTGCAGGTCGCTCTGGTCCTCTCCTCTCATTCCGGTTCGCGCACTTCTCTCCCGGCAGCAGCGGACATAGCAGCGGCGGCTCAGCCGGTCCCGCTCCCAGAACAGGATCCACTTCCAGCAGCAGGAGCCTGCCGGTTCTGACCATGACGGGGACGCACCGACACGGATACTACGACGGATCTATCGCGCTGCGGGACGTCTTCACCCGGAGATGCGCGCGCTGCGGCCGCGGGGACTCCGCGCAGGGCAGAGCCGCGAGGATGAAGACCGGGCTGGTGCTTTGGAATCTCATCTTCTCTCTGATGTTCACATGTGTGAGAGGTACGAGCCACTGCAGCAGAGCCGCCTGTTTCCTTGGTGTGTGCGTGTGTGTGTGTGTGTGTGTGTGTGCGTGTGCGCGTGCGCGTGCGTGGGAGAAATCCAAAGCTTGAACGTTACAGACGTGCGCAAAATAGGCGACCACGGTGTGGTGCGCAGAGTTTGAGGGGCCGTGTGCGGCTCGGCGGCTCCACGCCGTGCCCGCGCGCGGCTCGGCTCAGTGGGCTCACTAGTGCATGTTGGGACGCCCGTGCACGCGCTGCAGGCTGCCGTGGGTTATACAAGAGCCGGTGTGCGTGAGGCCGGCCGCCCCCACCGGCTCCGGTCGGGTTTAAGTGTGTGGGATGTGCGTCAGAGCAACGTTAGGCTCCACCGTACCCAGCAAGTTAGGGGGTTCGAGGCAATTCGTACTGAGCCATGAGGAGCCATGAGGAGCCACGAGGAGCCATGTGAGGGCGGGAGGACCGGGAGGACCGGGAGGAGCCGCCGGTGCAGCATATAGTTGCTGTTGGTATTCCGGTGGCTCCCCGGGCTCTCAGTGAATCCTCTCTGGCTGCAGGGAGCTGCTCTGTTCATATATCAGCTGTGTCGCTCCTGAATGTCACTTATAGTTATTCTAAATGACATAAATAAAACCTGTCGATCACGTGTTGCTCGTTTCCAACTTTAATCACAGGTGAACGTCTCCTGACGTGAGAGAGGACACGTGACCAGCAGCGCGTCCTCTGGTGCATCCACAACATGTGGGTTAGAAAATGGTGCATACGTGTGTGTGCGTGTGTGTGTGTGTGTGCGTGTGCGTGTTAGTCTGCCTCGTGCATCAGGAGCTCTGCATGTTAAACTCATTCCAATTTACACGGAAGGAAAAGGAAAAAAAAGAAAATCCAATTCCATCCCTCAAAATGTTTGTTTAGTGTACGTTCATGTGTGTGTGTGTGCATGTGTGTGTGTATAGGTGTGTGTGTGCGTGCATGTGTGTGCGTGTGTGTGTTTGCGTTTGTTTGTGTGTATACGTGTGGATGTGTGTGTATAGGTGTGTGTGTGTGTATAAGTATGTGTGTGTGTATAGGTGTGTGTGTATAAGGATGTGTGTGTGTGTGTATTCCGGGACCTTCTCTGTGAGGATGACCAGTGGTCCCTCTGTGTACTGCAGGCCGCTCACAGATCTCAGTGTCTATATGTTCCATGGGGGGGGGGGATGAGCAGCAGCCGGCTCACCGCCCACACTGAGCCATGTCAACCCTCCAGGCCTCTCCTCCTGGTTCTGTTCCTTATTAGAGAGCCAGCAGCCATCGACTGGGGGGGGGGGGGGTGAGACCGAGGCGAGAAAGAGGGAAGCACGGCCCACCTGTAGTCCTGACAGGTGACAGCGTGTTAGAGACAACGCTGTGGCCTGTGACTCACTCCTCAGAGACGCTGCTGAGCAAGAACAATCCTCCATGGGGGGGGGGCTCAGTGTCTGATTCCACATTGAAGGAGGACGGAGTGACATTTAGCAGCTTAGTTTTGTGATTATTAACACAGTGATGAGTAAATCAGATCGTGTTCTCATGGCGGCGGCCGGCTCGTCCTCGGGGAGCTCCACACAGACACAAGTCTCTGGTCCACTCCTCCCATTGGAGTCGCTCTCCATCCACCAACTGGACAACCGTCAGTCAGCTTCACAGTAATGGACCAGCCCCCCGGTCCACAGGCTTGTGTACGCTGTGACTGATGGGAGGGGTCAGGCCTGTGGCCTTGCCCGCCGTCAGGTCTGACCTCTACATTGTTTATTGTGAGAATACCTCTCACTCAAGCTGATGATCGCCACACTGCTGTATCTTTATATTCATTTAAATGGTTTGCAGATCAGAATGTAGTTAAATATCCGGTAGGAGGCCCCGCTGAAGCCCCGCCCACTTTTCCTCTACCTCCATCTGATGGATCATGGAGGTCTGGATCGTGGTCCATGACTACCAACTATTATACACTCTGTCATATTGAGAGTGTTGTAATGATTCCTTCTAGTCACATGACATCTATTGTTCATCTGGTCTCATGACATCTATTGTTCATCTGGTCACATGACATCTATTGTTCATCTGGTCACATGACATCTATTGTTCATCTGGTCACATGACATCTATTATTCATCTAGTCACATGACATCTATTGTTCACCTGGTCACATGACATCTAGTGTTCATCAGGTCACATGACATCTATTGTTCACCTGGTCACATGACATCTATTGTTCATCTGATCACATGACATCTATTGTTCATCTGGTCACATGACATCTATTGTTCATCTGGTCACATGACATCTATTGTTCATCTGGTCACATGACATCTATTGTTCATCTGGTCACATGACATCTATTGTTCATCTGGTCACATGACATCTATTCATCTGGTCAGATGACATCTATTGTTCATCTGGTCACATGACATCTATTGTTCATCTGGTCACATGACATCTATTGTTCATCTAGTCACATGACATCTATTGTTCACCTGGTCACATGACATCTATTGTTCATCTGGTCACATGACATCTATTGTTCATCTGGTCACATGACATCTATTGTTCATCTGGTCACATGACATCTATTGTTCACCTGGTCACATGACATCTATTGTTCATCTGGTCACATGACATCTATTGTTCATCTGGTCTCATGACATCTATTGTTCATCTGGTCACATGACATCTATTGTTCATCTGGTCACATGACATCTATTGTTCATCTGGTCACATGACATCTATTGTTCATCTGGTCACATGACATCTATTGTTCATCTGGTCACATGACATCTATTGTTCATCTGGTCACATGACATCTATTGTTCATCTAGTCACATGACATCTATTGTTCATCTGGTCTCATGACATCTATTGTTCATCTGGTCACATGACATCTATTGTTCATCTGGTCACATGACATCTATTGTTCATCTGGTCACATGACATCTATTGTTCATCTGGTCACATGACATCTATTGTTCATCTGGTCACATGACATCTATTGTTCATCTAGTCACATGACATCTATTGTTCATCTGGTCACATGACATCTATTGTTCATCTGGTCACATGACATCTATTGTTCATCTGGTCACATGACATCTATTGTTCATCTGGTCACATGACATCTATTGTTCATCTGGTCACATGACATCTATTGTTCATCTAGTCACATGACATCTATTGTTCATCTGGTCACATGACATCTATTGTTCATCTGGTCACATGACATCTATTGTTCATCTGGTCACATGACATCTATTGTTCATCTGGTCACATGACATCTATTGTTCATCTGGTCACATGACATCTATTGTTCATCTGGTCACATGACATCTATTGTTCATCTGGTCACATGACATCTATTGTTCATCTGGTCACATGACATCTATTGTTCATCTGGTCTCATGACATCTATTGTTCATCTGGTCACATGACATCTATTGTTCATCTGGTCACATGACATCTATTGTTCACCTGGTCACATGACATCTATTGTTCATCTGGTCTCATGACATCTATTGTTCATCTGGTCACATGACATCTATTGTTCATCTAGTCACATGACATCTATTGTTCATCTGGTCACATGACATCTATTGTTCATCTGGTCACATGACATCTATTGTTCATCTAGTCTCATGACATCTATTGTTCATCTGGTCTCATGACATCTATTGTTCATCTGGTCACATGACATCTATTGTTCATCTGGTCACATGACATCTATTGTTCATCTATTATTCATCTGGTCACATGACATCTATTGTTCATCTGGTTACACGACATCTATTGTTCATCTGGTCACATAACATCTATTGTTCATCTGGTCACATGACATCTATTGTTCATCTGGTCACATGACATCTATTGTTCATCTGGTCACATGACATCTATTGTTCATCTGGTCACATGACATCTATTGTTCATCTGGTCACATGACATCTATTGTTCATCTGGTCACATGACATCTATTGTTCATCTGGTCACATGACATCTATTGTTCATCTGGTCACATGACATCTATTGTTCATCTGGTCACATGACATCTATTGTTCATCTGGTCACATGACATCTATTGTTCATCTGGTCACATGACATCTATTGTTCATCTGGTCACATGACATCTATTGTTCATCTGGTCACATGACATCTATTGTTCATCTGGTCACATGACATCTATTGTTCATCTGGTCACATGACATCTATTGTTCATCTGGTCTCATGACATCTATTGTTCATCTGGTCACATGACATCTATTGTTCATCTGGTCACATGACATCTATTGTTCATCTGGTCACATGACATCTATTGTTCACCTGGTCACATGACATCTATTGTTCACCTGGTCACATGACATCTATGGATGATCTGGTCACATGACATCTAGTGTTCATCAGGTCACATGACATCTATTGTTCATCTGTTCACATGACATCTATTGTTCATCTGGTCACATGACATCTATGGATGATCTGGTCACATGGCATCTATTGTTCATCTGGTCACATGACATCTATTGTTCACCTGGTCACATGACATCTATTGATCATCTGGTCACATGACATATATTGTTCATCTGGTCACATGACATCTATTGTTCATCTGGTCTCATGACATCTATTGTTCATCTGGTCACATGACATCTATTGTTCATCTGGTCACATGACATCTCTTGATCATCTGGTCACATGACATATATTGTTCATCTGGTCTATTGTTCATCTAGTCACATGACATCTATTGTTCATCTGGTCACATGACATCTATTGTTCATCTGGTCACATGACATCTATTGTTCATCTAGTCACATGACATCTATTGTTCATCTGGTCTCATGACATCTATTGTTCATCTGGTCACATGACATCTATTGTTCATCTGGTCACATGACATATTGTTCATCTGGTCACATGACATCTATTGTTCATCTAGTCACATGACATCTATTGTTCATCTAGTCACATGACATCTATTGTTCATCTGGTCACATGACATCTCTTGTTCACCTGGTCACATGACATCTCTTGTTCATCTGGTCACATGACATCTATTGTTCATCTGGTCACATGACATCTCTTGTTCATCTGGTCACATGACATCTATTGTTCACCTGGTCACATGACATCTATTGTTCACCTGGTCACATGACATCTATTGTTCATCTGGTCACATGACATCTATTGTTCATCTAGTCACATGATTGGGGCGGCTTTAGCTCAGTGGGGTAAGAGGGCCGTCCTGCAACCGCAGGGTTGTGGGTTCGATCCCCGCTCTCCCCTTTAGTCGAAGTGTCCTTGAGCAAGGCACTGAACCCCCAGTTGCTTCCCGGGCGCTTCACCGCAGCCCACTGCTCCTTAATAACTAAGGATGGGTTAAATGCAGAGAACTAATTTCCCCTTGGGGATTAATAAAAGTGTATATTCATTCATTCATTCATGACATCTATTGTTCATCTGGTCACGTGACATCTATTGTTCATCTGGTCACATGACATCTATTGTCGGCGTGGCCTCACGGCGAGGCCGCGGCTGCTTCCCGCTCACGCGTCACACGCCGGGCGGCCGTTAGCGGCGGCGAGCAGACGGCTGACGCTCGTCCATCTGCCGGTTCCACCGCCGGCTCTCAAATGTCCTTCCAGCTTCGGTAATTAGTTAAAATGAAGGCCTGTTTGTGATTTTTAGAACTCTACGAGCCCGTCACTAATTGCTGGTAATCAGCGGTTCTGACCGCGGACGCCCTGACGGAGACTTCCTCTCCTCGTGATTACACCGGCTGCGAAGGCTGCGGCGGCTAATCAGGATTACCATGAGTCTGTGTAATTATGACCATCTACGGGGACGTGCTGCGCCATCAGGCCGGCCCTCTGGTTCCTGACCTCCACAACACGAGAAAGAATGACCCGAGTTATACTGGAACCAGTTAAAACAGACCAGGTCCTTCAGGATCTGCAGTTTAAAATCAAGCGTGAGCGCGGTGTCTCTTTAAATCCTTTCAGAGTAAAGGAAGTGGCCGCCGCGCGCTGCCTTGAATCAAGGAACCAGCACGGGACCACAGGCTGCCGGGACCATGCGAGTCCATGCAGGTCCATGTCGGGTCCATGCGTGTTCCATGCCGGGTCCATGCGGGTCCATGCGTGTTCCATGCCGGGTCCATGAGTAGTCCATGCGTGTCCATGTCGGGTCCATGCGTGTTCCATGCCGGGTCCATGCGGGTCCATTGCGGATTCATGAAGTCCATGCGGGTCCATGCATGTCCGTGCCGGGTCCATGTGGGTTCCATGCCGGGTCCATGCGGGTTTTCTCCATTGATCTTGTTCATGAACCCGGAGTCCACATGTCCATCATTATGTCTGGACATAATGATGGACATGTCCATCATTATGTCCATCATTATGTCCAGACATGTCCATCATTATGTCCATCATTATGTCCAGACATGTCCATCATTATGTCCATCATTATGTCTGGACATAATGATGGACATGTCCATCATTATGTCCATCATTATGTCCAGACATGTCCATCATTATGTCCATCATTATGTCCAGACATGTCCATCATTATGTCCATCATTATGTCCAGACATGTCCATCATTATGTCCAGACATGTCCAGACCCTTAGCTGACCCTCTGCTGTCAGCTCCATGGAGTTCGGGACAGATCGAGTTAACCAGACGCTCTCATTGGCTGAGAGGCTCTCTGCAGCCCTCATGCAGGGCGTTCCCACCATGTGACCCCCTGACTGGAGGAGCGGCCTGAGGCTCCGCCTCCAGGAGCTGCATCAAAACTCTTCTTCATCTGTTTTCAGTCTCAGTTTTAAAGTCTCGGTCACAGACTGTGAAGGACAGGCGGCGTCAGCGCCATGAAGGAGCTGCCAGGGTTCATGAAACTGCCGGCTCAGCAGTTTCAGTCCGACCTGCGTGAGGATGGGAGGTGACGCTCCTCGATGAGACGCCTGCATGCAGTTAGTCACCTTGAAGCCCAGAGCCGGGTTCTCCTGGTATTTAACGTGTTATCAGTATATCATTTCACAAGTATCTGTTCTATCGCTGTAGCTCTGCTCGGGGTGCCCTGAGTGTCCTCTGTGGGGGGGCTGGGATCTAGACATGGGGTATCAAACTCATTTTCAGCGTGGGCCACATCAGCATCATGGCCGCCCTCTTAAAGGGCCGGTACTGTATAAACTACCCGAACATATTGTTAAATAACTCTCTTTGCATTCGATTATTGTTTATTTGAGTCTACAAATATTGTACATAAGAAAATGTCTCTAATATTATAACATGAATCCATTTAATTTGAAACCTTCAAAATAAAAGCACAGGATATTTTTCTAAGAAAAGGGGATCACGTGTCTTTCAAACGATGCGGAGGGCCAGATCCGGCCCGCGGGCCGCGTGTTTGGAGCCTGTGAACTAGACATTCATTTGTTTGGCTAACAAACCAAACAAGAGGATGACGAAGAGGAAGAACAACAACTATGTGCATTGTATGTGACTATTCCTCCATTAATCAATTAGTTAATCAATGTAAAAATAAAAAACCAGAAACTTTATATTAGTAAATTAATAATCTTTTTTCTAGGAATTATAAACATTTGGTGGTTAAAGATTTTAAGTATTTCTTTGCATGCATTAAAAAAAACATCTGAGCACGTGGCATCTTTAGATCTGGTGCAACAACGTTAGCATGTTAGCACGGTAGCATCACTTCAGCTAAATGCAGGTTAGCGGTAGCGTTCGAAGCGAGGCTGTGGAAGACGTCCCCGCGATGTGAGCCGGCTGCTAAGTGGAAGAAGACGTGTTCTGCTTGGAAAGTGAAGCAGCCGAGTTTGTTTCAGCTTCTGTTTATCGTCTTCAAATAGAAGAAGAGCTTCTCGTTGTCCTCTCCGGAGGAGGTGTTGATGTTCCTGTGTGTTTGGCGTGAGAGAGGCGGTCCTCTCGTGTGCCGCCGGCTCCGCCTCCTGTCCGTGGCCGCCTGGCATCAGGTGCGATATGGCTCAGCGGCCTTTGAGGAGCGATCGGCGTCTGCCCATAAAGCGCTGTATCACCTGGAAGTGGGTAGAGCAGAGCAGCATGCAGACGCCGGGAAGCCGTTATTACACTCGGCTATTCCGCTGCACGGCTCCGGTTGTTTCCGTGTGCGGCGGTGTGTGTTTGCTTTGTGCCAGCTGTGTCTCCGTGCGCAGAGGATCTGATTTGACGATTTCTCACCTCAGTGGTTGGCAATTTAAAACCATCAAATGGAATATTTTTGAGCCCTTTTCCAAATTGCAGTGACACAGCCGTGAGGTTCTCGTTCTATAGAAAGTCCCTTTGTTTGTCTCTGTTGGATGAAGCCCGTTCCCCTCATCAAGCATGCAGACAAGCACCCTGAGGCCCTGTGATGCACCTCCTCCATGCGGCCGTCTCTCCGGCTCAGCGAGCCTCCTGCCTCCTCAGGGCTCCGTCTGGGTCCTCGCAGTCATCGCCGCGACATTCCTGGTTGGGCTGATGAAATATTAGTTTCCCTGCCTCTATATTTTCCGTGTGGAGTACAGCTTGTCATAGATCTGAGGGGGAAAGTGCTCGGATTTTTAAAAAACAAATTACCACCAGATATAAGAGCTAAGTGCTGCAGCAGTGATTTGATATGAGGCCGGCTGGAGATTCACGATCTGAAGGGCCGACGGCAGGCGAGGACCAAGAGATGATGATCTCCTCTGATCAGTGTGGGCAACACACTCTCACATCCTAATGTCCTCCTCCTGGATGTGGACATCCACACGGAGCGTCTTCACCACACGCCGTCCCGCCGCTCTGCGTCGTGTGTGTGTACTTCCAATGAAGCCGGGTGGGAGTTGACCTTTGTTGTGATTGGTGAGGGCTCTAGCTCCCCAGTCCTCTGTAACCAGACATCACTGATGGATATCTCTATACTGGCGGACTCACCTTTAAGGTCAGGTGCAAATCAATGAGGGTTGTTTTTTGTACTTTAACTTTGATTGCAGGAGCAGCTGCGGCTCGCCGTCTGCGTGTGACGGGCCTTCATCGTGAACAATGATGAAATGCCATCCCGTCCTTGACTCAGCGCGCACACACCGCAGTCAATCGTGAGGAAATGGAGAATCAAGCAGGGAGAAAATAATACATGCCAAAAATAAATCATCAAGAGGAGCTTGAACGCATAGCTCAGTGGGCTTGTGGGTTTTGGGCTCAGGATTTGTTTGAAGAAAGATACTGTGATGTATGGAGGGGGGGAGGAGGAGCATTCATCAACCGGTGGTCCGAGTGTGTTCAAAGTAAGGCTCATTCTAAAACTCTATTATTGTGGAGTTATTCATTTCTTCATTGATTTATTCAAACTCTGCACATCATGTGTGTGTGAGTCGTACGGCTGACCTCTGCGTCCTCATGCTGCCACGATTAATGAGACACACGACTTATTTAGAGGCCTCTAGGAAGAGCAACAGAACGTTCTAGAAGGAACAAGTCCCCTCCTCTGTTGTCTTGGGGCTCAGGGCGTGACCCCGGCAGCTCAGGTGGTCCAGCATGGAGGTCGGATGAGTCAGAGGCCCTTTTCCATTTGTTGAAGTGTCCTTGAGCAAGACAACCAACCCCAAACTGCTCCAGATGTATGTGTGAAACATGTAAGAGTCACTTGGGCCGAAAGCATCTGGCAACGACCCAAAGAGACCTCATTACAGTGACCTCATTACGGTGACCTCATTACGGTGACCTCATTACAGTGACCTCATTACAGTGACCTCATTACAGTGACCTCATTACAGTGACCTCATTGCAGCGACCTCATTACAGCGACCTCATTACAGCGACCTCATTACAGTGACCTCATTACAGCGACCTCATTACAGCGACCTCATTACAGTGACCTCATTACGGTGACCTCATTACAGTGACCTCATTACAGCGACCTCATTACAGTGACCTCATTACGGTGACCTCATTGCAGCGACCTCATTACAGTGACCTCATTGCAGTGACCTCATTACAGCGACCTCATTACGGTGACCTCATTACAGCGACCTCATTACGGTGACCTCATTGCAGTGACCTCATTACAGCGACCTCATTACGGTGACCTCATTACAGCGACCTCATTACAGTGACCTCATTACGGTGACCTCATTACAGCGACCTCATTACAGTGACCTCATTACGGTGACCTCATTACAGTGACCTCATTACAGTGACCTCATTACGGCGACCTCATTACGGTGACCTCATTACAGTGGTCTCATTACAGTGACCTCATTACAGTGACCTCATTACAGTGACCTCATTGCAGCGACCTCATTACGGCGACCTCATTACAGCGACCTCATTACAGCGACCTCATTACAGTGACCTCATTACGGTGACCTCATTACAGTGACCTCATTACAGCGACCTCATTACAGTGACCTCATTACGGTGACCTCATTACAGCGACCTCATTACAGTGACCTCATTACAGCGACCTCATTACAGTGACCTCATTACAGCGACCTCATTACGGTGACCTCATTGCAGTGACCTCATTACAGTGACCTCATTACAGCGACCTCATTACAGCGACCTCATTACAGTGACCTCATTACGGTGACCTCATTACAGTGACCTCATTACAGTGACCTCATTACGGTGACCTCATTACAGTGACCTCATTACAGTGACCTCATTACAGTGACCTCATTACAGTGACCTCATTACAGTGACCTCATTACAGTGACCTCATTGCAGTGACCTCATTACAGCGACCTCATTACGGTGACCTCATTACAGTGACCTCATTACAGTGACCTCATTACAGTGACCTCATTACGGTGACCTCATTACAGTGACCTCATTACGGTGACCTCATTACAGTGACCTCATTACAGTGACCTCATTACAGTGACCTCATTACAGTGACCTCATTACAGCGACCTCATTACGGTGACCTCATTACAGTGACCTCATTACGGTGACCTCATTACAGCGACCTCATTACGGTGACCTCATTACGGTGACCTCATTACGGTGACCTCATTACAGTGACCTCATTACAGTGACCTCATCACAGTGACCTCATTACGGTGACCTCATTACGGTGACCTCATCACGGTGACCTCATTACAGTGACCTCATCACAGTGACCTCATCACGGTGACCTCATTACAGTGACCTCATTACAGTGACCTCATCACAGTGACCTCATTACAGTGACCTCATTACAGTGACCTCATTAAAGTGACCTCATTGCAGTGACCTCATTGCAGTGACCTCATTGCAGTGGCCTCATTGCAGTGACCTCATTACGGTGACCTCATTACAGTGACCTCATTACGGTGACCTCATTACGGCGACCTCATTACGGTGACCTCATTACGGCGACCTCATTACGGTGACCTCATTACGGTGACCTCATTACAGTGACCTCATTACAGTGACCTCATTACAGTGACCTCATCACAGTGACCTCATCACAGTGACCTCATTACAGTGACCTCATTACAGTGACCTCATCACAGTGACCTCATCACGGTGACCTCATTACAGTGACCTCATTACAGTGACCTCATTACAGTGACCTCATTAAAGTGACCTCATTGCAGTGACCTCATTGCAGTGACCTCATTGCAGTGGCCTCATTACGGTGACCTCATTACAGTGACCTCATTACAGTGACCTCATCACAGTGACCTCATTACAGTGACCTCATTACAGTGACCTCATTGCAGTGACCTCATTACGGTGACCTCATTACGGTGACCTCATTACAGTGACCTCATTACAGTGACCTCATCACAGTGACCTCATCACAGTGACCTCATTACAGTGACCTCATCGCAGTGACCTCATTGCAGTGACCTCATTACAGTGACCTCATTGCAGTGGCCTCATTGCAGTGGCCTCATTGCAGTGACCTCATTACGGTGACCTCATTACAGTGACCTCATTACAGTGACCTCATCACAGTGACCTCATTACAGTGACCTCATTACAGTGACCTCATTACAGTGACCTCATTAAAGTGACCTCATTAAAGTGACCTCATTGCAGTGACCTCATTGCAGTGGCCTCATTACAGTGACCTCATTACAGTGACCTCATTACAGTAACCTCATTGCAGTGACCTCATTACAGTGACCTCATTACAGTGACCTCATTGCAGCGACCTCATTACAGTGACCTCATCACAGTGACCTCATTACAGCGACCTCATTACAGTGACCTCATCACAGCGACCTCATTACAGCGACCTCATTACAGCGACCTCATTACAGTGACCTCATCACAGTGACCTCATTACAGTGACCTCATTACAGTGACCTCATCACAGTGACCTCATCACGGTGACCTCATTACAGTGACCTCATTACAGTGACCTCATTACAGTGACCTCATTAAAGTGACCTCATTGCAGTGACCTCATTGCAGTGGCCTCATTACGGTGACCTCATTACAGTGACCTCATTACAGTGACCTCATTGCAGCGACCTCATTACAGTGACCTCATTACAGTGACCTCATCACAGTGACCTCATTACAGTGACCTCATTACAGTGACCTCATTACAGTGACCTCATTACAGTGACCTCATTGCAGTGACCTCATTACAGTGACCTCATTACGGTGACCTCATTACAGTGACCTCATTACAGTGACCTCATCACAATGACCTCATCACAGTGACCTCATTACAGTGACCTCATCACAGTGACCTCATTACAGTGACCTCATCACAATGACCTCATCACAGTGACCTCATTACAGTGACCTCATTACAGTGACCTCATTGCAGTGACCTCATTACAGTGACCTCATTGCAGTGGCCTCATTGCAGTGACCTCATTACGGTGACCTCATTACAGTGACCTCATTACAGTGACCTCATCACAATGACCTCATCACAGTGACCTCATTACAGTGACCTCATTACAGTGACCTCATTGCAGTGACCTCATTACAGTGACCTCATTGCAGTGGCCTCATTGCAGTGGCCTCATTGCAGTGACCTCATTACGGTGACCTCATTACAGTGACCTCATTACAGTGACCTCATCACAGTGACCTCATCACAGTGACCTCATTACAGTGACCTCATTAAAGTGACCTCATTAAAGTGACCTCATTGCAGTGACCTCATTGCAGTGGCCTCATTACAGTGACCTCATTACAGTGACCTCATTACAGTAACCTCATTGCAGTGACCTCATTACAGTGACCTCATTGCAGCGACCTCATTACAGTGACCTCATTACAGTAACCTCATTGCAGTGACCTCATTACAGTGACCTCATTGCAGCGACCTCATTACAGTGACCTCATTGCAGCGACCTCATTACAGTGACCTCATCACAGTGACCTCATTACAGCGACCTCATTACAGCGACCTCATCACAGTGACCTCATTACAGCGACCTCATTACAGCGACCTCATTACAGTGACCTCATTACAGCGACCTCATTGCAGCGACCTCATTACAGTGACCTCATTACAGTGACCTCATTGCAGCGACCTCATTACAGTGACCTCATTGCAGCGACCTCATTACAGTGACCTCATTACAGTGACCTCATTGCAGCGACCTCATTACAGCGACCTCATTGCAGCGACCTCATTACAGCGACCTCATTACAGCGACCTCATTACAGTAACCTCATTACAGTGACCTCATTGCAGTGACCTCATTACGGTGACCTCATTACAGTGACCTCATTGCAGCGACCTCATTACAGTGACCTCATTGCAGTAACCTCATTGCAGTGACCTCATTACAGTGACCTCATTTCAGTGACCTCATTACAGTGACCTCATTGCAGTGACCTCATTACGGTGACCTCATTACAGTGACCTCATTGCAGCGACCTCATTACAGTGACCTCATTACAGTGACCTCATTGCAGCGACCTCATTACAGTGACCTCATTGCAGCGACCTCATTACAGTGACCTCATGGCACAGTTTCCTGACGCAGCTCCTGTCCCTGACACTGAAGACGAGGAGTCCGTCCCCTGAGGTCAGCTGACCTCTCGCCGTGTTGCCACACATTGTTTAGACACGTGACTAAAGCTCAGCAGCAGAACGTGTTCACAACCTGAAGCCCTGAGAAGCTGCATTGTTGTTCCACTGATGCCAGAACTCCACGCTTACTGGGGCCGAAGGGGGGCGCCGCTCCATCTCCTTTATGCCAACGCCATGAATCACCTTTCAAAGTGACTCTCAGCCACAGGGTCGATGAGATGAAGTGTATTGTCTGGTGGAAACAATAGTTGTGGACATGCAGGCCACCTCATAAACTACAGGACAATGAGAGACACTGCACCATACAGATCAATTATATACAGTTTAAGGACGATATAGCAAATGGAACATCACTTCCAAACCAGCGGAGTGCTGCAGTCCTTCCTCAGAACCATTTCACTGCCACGAGGAAGACGAGCGTTTGTCTGGCGGTTGAATCTGAAGCGCGAGGCGCTGAAGCGATGAGCTGCAGGAGCAAGTCTCCAAACCCGTTAAATCACGCTCTGTTAAGGCTGGGAGGGGCCATCGCTCCCCACGCCATCCATTACCCAACGCGCCGCTTGTCACTCCCCCTCCTCTACGAGCTACAGGCTATGAGCTAAGAGCTACGAGCTATGAGCTACAGGCTACGAGCTCGAGCTCCAGTCTGGTCTCCGTTGTTGTGGTGCTACATGAGAACGTCTTCTACAGGGAATCTGGAGAAGAGGTTTTTAATGTCGTCGTTGTCCATCCTCGTTTTGTGCTTCTTCTTTTTTTAAGTACCGGTTCAGGCACCGTTTAGGAACCGGTATCGTTTAAAAAGTACCGGTTTAGTACCGGCATCAGAGAAAACCCAAACGACACCCATCACTACACTCCACAAACACACACACACACACACACACACACACACACCTTCAATCCTAACTGGCAAAGAATCAAATCCTTTCATAAATCTCCTCAGGGTAAGAGGACTCTGTGGAAGGCGTGGTGTGTGTCTGTGTGCGTGTGTGTGTGTGTGTGTGTTTCTGTGTGTCTGTGTGTGTCTGTGTGCGTGTGTGTGTGTTTCTGTGCGTGTGTGTGTGTGTTTCTGTGTGTGTGTTTCTGTGCGTGTGTGTGTGTGTCTGTGTGTGTGTGTGTTTCTGTGTGTCTGTGTGTGTCTGTGTGCGTGTGTGTGTGTTTCTGTGTGTGTGTGCGTGTGCAGAGGGCCCGGGGTAGATGTGAGTGTTTGAGGAACAGCTGGCCTGTCAGCCGCCGCCTCGCTCCCAGACGTGTGCGTTATGATTCTGATTCATATTCCTCCGCCGCTGTGCGGTCGCAGCGTGGCGTTAATTTGGTTTCTCGCCACAATTTACGGTCGGCGTGGCGCTAACACGGGAATCGGGGGGGAACCCCGGGGAGCGCGTTTTGCAGTTGAAGTGATGATAGAGGTCGGAGAGGCCGGACGGCGCCGTGATCCGAGACGGGGGGGGGGGGGGGGGGCAATCCTGTTTCTGTGGAAGTTAAACAACAAACAATCTTCTTCTTTCTACATGCAGCTCTTATGACAGTGATTAGCATATTTCACTCGCCTGTGATTCACAGCGTCGACAAGAGGGATTGTAATTTAGCTCATGGAAAAACAAGAGAGGGGGGGGGGGGGGCTGAAGAGGCAAGAGAGAGAGAGAGATTAATATCAATGAGCATCTGTTCCGTCGTCTTCGGGACAATCCTCCTCACACAGGCGGCTCTGAACGTCGTGCTGTGAGACTCCCTGACTGGTCCCAGGGACTAGTGGAGCTCTCTGGGTGGTCTCCTCCTGTAGTCCTAGACCAGGTCTACAGGAGACCCCCTCCACCTTGTCCCCCTAGGCCTGGACCCCACAGCTCCCACGCTCCTCCTTAAAGATGTCCGAGATGCCCAAAATACAATTCAACGCCCCCTCCTCGTTCCTCCTCCCCGTATCCTCTTGATCCTCAGGGTCCTCAGTGACAGACACAGCTCAGGGTCCTCAGTGACAGACACAGCTCAGGGTCCTCAGTGACAGACACAGCTCAGGGTCCTCAGTGACAGACACAGCTCAGGGTCCTCAGTGACAGACACAGCTCCCCCCCAGAGGAGCCCGGCGCTCTGTGTCCCTGCAGCCTCCTGTGACGGGCCGACGCTCCACCAACACAACCGGGAAGCAGCTGAACATCTCTAACTCATCTTCTAGAATAATTGGCCATCTGTGGTTGTCATTGCCCTCACTCGGTGACCACTGACCACACGCCACCTGTCACCTCGAGCTTCACCCTCCCCCTCTGGCTGCAGACAGCCAATCAGAGAAGGCTTTAGGAGCAGTTATGAGCCATCAGTCATCGCCACTTCAAATAGCCTTGGCACACTTTAATAGACTTGTCTTGTTGCTAGGTTCCTATTATATATATATATATATATATTAGGGCTGTCAATCGATTAAAAAAAAGTAACTAATTAATCGCACATTTTGAAATTGCGATTAATTAATCGCGATTAATCGCAATTAAAAGTTAAAAGTTAAAAGTTCATTCTTTTTAAAGACAAAACTTCACACAGAGCTGTGTTTTCAAAGAGGCTCCTACATATACAGTGCCAGCGAGGTATTTAATATCGTGGATGATAAATTGTTTCTTCAGTGAAACATCAGATTAGTTAAAAAAAAGAAGTATATTGAGACCCCATTAGTCCTGTCATCTTTAACACTGAACAGCAGAACCAGTGGCCTTGATAACTGACTGACATTCAAATATGTCACGTTAACCCTCTGGAGGCTGGGGGCATTTTATACATTTTACAAAATAAATTAAATTCACCGTTTAAAGTCTTTTGCATGTGACACATCCCCACGTGTTATACATCAAACATTCCAGAACAATCTCAGCTCTGAAATGAGCCTCATTGTCCTCGTGCCGTGTTCTCTGGTTCTCTGACTGACAGGCTGCTAAATGAGCCTCACCTGTGAGGTGGGAGGTCCTTTGTGATTTACTGAGTGTTCATTGGTTTTTTTTTCCCCCCGAAATGTTGACAGACAAACGGATTGACCAATCACGTTGAAGGTTTCGTGTGTCGCGTTCTTTCCGCGCCGCGTCCCCCGACACGTCGCCCCTCCGTTCCTCTGTGTATCAGAGGGGGAGACGGGAGGAAGGAGGAGCAGGAGGAAACCCGACTGATTCATCCACGAGTTAAACTCATTTATGCTCCTTATTTTCGCGGAGAAATGATTGTTTTGAAAACGGAAACAGTGTTAAACCGTACTGCCGCGGTAAAAAAAAAAAAAAAAAACTTGCGTTAATTGCGTTAAAATATTTTTGTGCGTTAACGCGGCCAAATTAATCGCATAGATTAACGCGTTAACGCTGACAGCCCTAATATATATATATAATATAATATATAGATAGATATATTATATATATATATATTATATATATAATATATAGATATATATATTATATAATATATAGATAGATATATAATATATATATATATTATATATATATTATCTATATATGTATATATTATATATTATATATATTATATACAATATATATATGGATATAGATATATCCATATATATATTATACATATATATATTATATAATATATACACATATATATAGGGGAGAATAAAAAATGAACCTGAGGATCTCAAATAAATAATGATGTCGTGCTCCCCCAGAGGGAGGTTCTCTCGGTGCTCTGTCCAGACCCTGAAGCAGGACGGCTGCAGGTCTAAGTCGTGATGTTTCCTCCTCACAGCTCAAGTCTTCTTTACTTCCAACTGCACGTCTCGTATATTTGTTGACACTCCAACGTGCATCAAATCTCAAGAAGTGTTTTCAGTAATCATTCTGCTGCAACATTTGAAGAGCTATTACATCAATTCAGTTTCTCCATTTCCATCAAAGAAGGAGACTCAGAATCAAAGTGCGATGCTGCGTTGTGAGTCTCCGCTCTGATGTGAACGCAGCAGCAGAGCGATCTGGCTCCTGGCCGCCTGCCGGGATCAACTTCTGAATGCCATCTTCCATTCGACCCGACATGCCTCCTAAATGCACTCTTCCTTCAAACCCCACACCTCCAATTAGAAACACAGACCTGGCGTTGGACTGCGAGGCTCCAGCCCGAGGCGGGCTCTGACACCTCGTCAGGGTTCTGCAGAGCGCACACAGCTGCCTCCGGACTCAGTGAGACGATGTTCAACGCTCTTACTGAGTGAAGCGCTGCGTGTGAAACTCACTGAACACATGTGTTGCTGCAGCGTTACTGCTGTTTACTGCACTTGCATCATCCTCTGGCCACAGCCAGGCCTGACATCATGCTCATGGAAGCTGAGACTGAAGCTGTCCATCAGTATTCACACAGTGTGTTATTGTGCATGGTCCCACAGCGAGTCCTTCTACTGAGTGAATGAAGTCTAGACTGCATATCTCCTGCAGATTCTTCAGTAATGGACATTTCTTCTTTTTCAGGGCCATTTTAAATAGTCAGCGTGTCTGACTTCTTTTCTTTTCCCCTTCTGACACGAACACCCAGGAAACACACGCCGCCACGGGGATATGTGGTGGCAGGTCGGTTCAAACCAAAGGCGACATGGGCCACGCCCAGCAGGAAGGCTCTTCCACGTCATTCAAGTATTAATGATAAATACTAAACGATGCAGCAACAACAGCTATATGTACAACCAGCGCACACAGGTGTCCAGCAGCTGATGGTCAAACTGCAACTGCACAACCAGACTTTCACAGTCATATCGCCAACTTTGTTGGACCAGTGAAGAGGGCCGTCCTGGTAAATCCAATATTCCTGAGAGCACCTGAAAGCAGCAGCACTGACCGGGTCACAGGCCGGAGGTTGCTCCACATCAACGCTGCAAATTCACTCCGATCACCCTGATGGCTGAACGGTGGCAGGAATAATTGCAATTTAGACATGCAGCAAACCATGGCAACCCTCCCCCCAACACACACACACACACACTGCACTGCATGGAGTGCAGCAGATCATCCCCAGGTAGCACATCATAAAGCTGTATGGGCATGAGATATGCTGGATCCATAACTGGATCCATAAGAAGGTCAGGCACTAGATCACGGATACGCAGGGCGCTGTCTCCGGGCAGGTTATCTGGACAACAGGTGCAGATATCCTCGACGGTCTCTGGGTCCGGAGCCGGGAGGAGGATATCCTCAAGGTGTTGCAAGATGTGAAGATTGTGGACAAATGTCACACAAAAGTATCATATTTTCCATATCAGATTTGAGTTGTGTGAACTATGAACAGCTGGGAGGCTTTGTCCTAAAATAACCAACCGCTTGACAAGGAGGTACATTGATGGTCAGTTTGTCTCCGAGTTAAACATTTACTTCTCTCACTTCGGTTACAACGACCCGTTTGTCTGTGAGAAGCTCTCCCAGTGTCTCCGTGTTGTTGCACCGCAGAGCGGACGCCAAAACATCTTCACCACCCAGCGTGAAAAGATAATTACACCAGGAGTTAATTGTGTGTGTGTGTGTGTGTGTGTAGGGGGTGAACCATGCATCTTAATTAAATGTGTATTTCGTTAGACACGATAAGCTCCTATAAACGTCCCTCCTGTTGGTTCCTGCAGCGCGGCGCAGTGCATGCAGCACGTTGCTCATGTTGAAGTGTGTGAGGGCGAAAGCTGGAGGAGGGCATATGAAACAAGAGGTGTGCCCATGTGAGGACAGGTGTGCTGTACATGTGGGCTTCAGGTACAGCGACCTACCTGGGACACATCTGCTCACTAACATTAATGCACAACGGATATCCAAGCAACGGGATGAGGCTGTTTGAGGATGAGAGTAAGATGCTTCGCCGAGTCAGGGTATTGGTTTCCAGGCAGCCGGAGCAGCCGGAGCAGCCGGAGCAGCCGGAGCAGCCGGTGCAGCCGGAGCAGCCGGAGCAGCCGGTGCAGCCGGTGCAGCCGGTGCAGCCGGTGCAGCCGGAGCAGCCGGAGCAGCCGGAGCAGAGGGCGGTGTGGGCGGCGGCCAGCGGCCCGCAGGCGGAGGACCTCACTCGTTGCTTTCTGAGCCACTCGGGCGCTAATCAATAGCTTTGTGTTCTCGTAGCATTGAACATCCTCCCTGCAGCCCTCACTGAGGCTTTGTCTTCCATGATGAAAGCAGCTGTTGCTGTTCTTTGTTCTCAGAACAGGAAACAACGGACAGACGCGACGTGAGGCTCCTGTCGACAGGTTCCCTCGCAGCGTCTGCCTCGGGGAACAAAGTGGAGTTCACAAACACTTTGTTCCCTGTGAAAGAAACATTACACCTGGACTTTACAGGGACAATGAAGATGATATTTGGAATAGCGTCTAGATCGGCGTGTTTAAAAGTTTTAGAGCCGTTTAGTTTATTTATTGCAGCTTGGATGTGTGCACCAGGCAGCATTAAGAACACCGTCTCTAAATCACTCCTCTCCTCCAGCTACGGAGGAGCGTTTGTTCCATCTCCTCACTGTGCGCTGCATCATAACTATCATAACTCTGTGTGTTTCTGTCTCTACAGGTTTTATCCATACTTGCGGAGGCACTTTGAAGGGAAGGAATGGGACGATCGAAAGCCCCGGCTTCCCATACGGATATCCAAATGGAGCCAACTGTACCTGGGTGATCGTTGCAGAGGAGGGGAGCAGGATTCATATAGTTTTTCAATCTTTCGCTGTGGAGGAGGAATACGACTTTTTATCTTTGTACGACGGGCATCCGCACCCGGCGAACTTCAGGACGAGGTAAGCAAGCAGCAGCGAAGACGTGGAGACGTGCAGCTCGAGGAATGTGTGAGAAAACCAGCAGGCAGCGACAGGAGGGAGGCCCCACGTGCTCTGCTGAGGGAAGGAGCTTCTCTAAGGAGCTTCTCTAAGGAGCATCTCCAAGGAGCATCTTTAAGGAGCACCTTTAAGGAGCATCTCTAAGGAGCATCTCTAAGGAGCATCTCCAAGGAGCATCTTTAAGGAGCATCTCTAAGGAGCACCTTTAAGGAGCATCTTTAAGGAGCATCTCTAAGGAGCATCTCCAAGGAGCATCTTTAAGGAGCATCTTTAAGGAGCATCTCTAAGGAGCATCTCCAAGGAGCATCTTTAAGGAGCATCTTTAAGGAGCACCTTAAAGGAGCATCTTTAAGGAGCATCTCTAAGGAGCATCTCCAAGGAGCATCTTTAAGGAGCATCTCTAAGGAGCACCTTTAAGGAGCATCTCTAAGGAGCTTCTTTAAGGAGCATCTCCAAGGAGCATCTTTAAGGAGCATCTCTAAGGAGCTTCTCTAAGGAGCATCTTTAAGGAGCATCTCTAAGGAGCATCTCTAAGGAGCATCTCTCAGGAGCACCTTTAAGGAGCATCTTTAAGGAGCACCTTTAAGGAGCATCTTTAAGGAGCATCTCTAAGGAGCATCTCTAAGGAGCATCTCTAAGGAGCTTCTCTAAGGAGCATCTCTAAGGAGCTTCTCTAAGGAGCATCTCTCAGGAGCACCTTTAAGGAGCATCTTTAAGGAGCACCTTTAAGGAGCATCTCTAATGAGCATCTCTAAGGAGCATCTTTAAGGAGCATCTCTAAGGAGCATCTCTAAGGAGCTTCTCTAAGGAGCATCTCTAAGGAGCATCTTTAAGGAGCATCTCTAAGGAGCATCTCTAAGGAGGTTCTCTAAGGAGCATCTCTCAGGAGCACCTTTAAGGAGCATCTTTAAGGAGCATCTCTAAGGAGCATCTCTAAGGAGCATCTCTAAGGAGCATCTCTAAGGAGCACGTGAACAGGCTGCTCACTCTTATCGCGCTCGTTGGCAGTGGATTGTTCTGATTCACTCTTTTCTGACACGGTTTGGTTCTTAGTGGAAAAGTCTTCACACAACTGGAGAAGATTCTGATTCATATTTTACATGTGAAATGTACTTTGGTAGAAGAGCAGTGAGAGGAATCCAAAACCGTCTTCATGAATGGGCGATCTTTATTATGCGGGTCAGCTCAGAAGCCAGAGTCCTCTTCCAAGAGGAGACCGCGAAGAGAGAACATGACAACACAAAGACGTCTCCTTGTTCACTGAGCGCACACACGACGGCTCACTCAGTTTCATTTCCTGCTCTTCTTCATCCTGCTCTTCTTCATCCTGCTCTTCTTCCTCCTCCTTCCACTCACTAACTGCCTCTAACAGAATGATTCGGCTCTCGCTGTGTTTTACGAGACGGTAAATTCTACCTCTGCAGCTAAGTAGTGTTCCATGATTTGATTTAATAAAGAAGCTGTAATACACGGCGCACTGAACCCCCAGGTAAGACCTCATTAGGGTGGAGGGCCTGCTCCGTAGGCAGTGAACGCACAGAGACACAGACGTGTTCTCTGAGCTCAGCCTTCAGAGATGTTCTGTCTGTTTCAGTCGGAACATGAACTGCAGCACTTTTCTGGATGTATTGTTTCCTGCCTTCAGAATAAATCCTCCTTTAAAGGATCGTTTTGTGTTTGGATCTCAAAAGCTTCGCGTTTCTCTCGTCAAAGCAAATTGCTCTAAATAAGCCCAGCATTTATAGGTAAGTGTGCCGTCTAGTATTTGAAGATCCTCTCTCGTCCAGATGGACCCCGTCACTTTTTAAAATGGCATCTTAGCGTCTGACTGTCCCACTATCGTCCTCCATCAGAGGGGAGCACGGGGTCCAGCTTTTCTCTGTAAAACAAATCAAACAAGACAAAATGATTTATCCGAGGTCGCATGCTAATTCAAGAAAGGAAGTATAGCAACGAGTTAAAAGAAGGGGAAGCATTCAAAAGATGAATCATTTAATAAAGGATGTGTTGCGTAACGCTGTCGTCAGGGTCAGCGTATGAAGGTCGACTCCACTTGAGAAGCTCACTTGGATTCATCTGGCCTCGACACATCATGCCTTGAGTCTATGTCCATGAGCAGTTGCAGAACCATTCCTGACATGCGATGGCTTTGCATCCATATCCCCAACGCCTGGTGAAGTCCTGCCAGTCTCAGATTGTATTTTACATTAAACCAAAATATATAATATCCAGCATCTCCGCAACCCGTTGGCTCAAACCTGTGTGTTATAAACAGAGGGAATTTTAATGCTAGTAATTTGTGTTTAATGGCTGCAAAATTGCACGACATTAACAAGTTATGTGTTTAGCGATAACATGCTGTTGATGTGGCTGCTCTATTTGCTCAGACACATTTATTGGCTGTCAAGTATAACTAGTGTTGTCACAGCGCCAGAATATTTAGTCCATTAACAATAATAACTTTCACATTCAGTGACACGGAAAGCTCGCTGCTATTGTCATAATCACACGTCTGCAGCGCGTGGCACTGCACCGATACTGCAGGTGTCTCCCGTCTCATCAGCATCAGATCATCAGAATAACAACAAAGTTTGGCAAAGGAGACGAGGAGGAGGAGAGCTCAGCCTGCTGCTGACGTCTGCTCCTCAGGGGGAGCAGGAGGACGCCGTGCTGCTTCCTGGTACTCCTCTACGTCTCAGGAGGAAGCATTTACTTTTATTACATTACATTTATTTCACAGCTGAAGTTACTAACCCTAACCCTAGTCACATTTAAAACATTTGTCAATGTGAGTAACTTTACAACATAATGTTCACAGCATGGACTAGTACAACTACATTGTTGATACTTAAAATAAATCAATAACTTTTAACATTCATTACATAACATTACATAACATTACATTATATAACAGTACATAATATAACATTACATTACATTATATTACATTACATCTCATGTCATGGAGCAGACACTTTTATCCAAAGCAAAAGTACCATAAGTAATACTATGAAACCATGAGTAATACCATGAGTAATACTCTGAGTAATACCATAAGTAATACCATGAGTAATACCATGAGTAATACTATGAGTAATACCATGAGTAATACCATGAGTAATACTATGAGTAATACTATGAGTAATACTATGAGTAATACTATGAGTAATACCATAAGTACTACCATGAGTAATACCATGAGTAATACCATAAGTAATACCATGAGTACTACCATGAGTAATACCATGAGTAATACCATAAGTAATACCATGAGTACTACCATAAGTACTACCATGAGTTATACCATGAGTAATACCATGAGTAATACCATAAGTAATACCATGAGTAATACCATGAGTAATACCATAAGTAATACCATGAGTAATACCATAAGTACTACCATGAGTACTACCATGAGTAATACCATAAGTAATACCATGAGTAATACCATGAGTACTACCATAAGTACTACCATGAGTAATACCATAAGTAATACCATAAGTAATACCATGAGTACTACCATAAGTACTACCATGAGTAATACCATAAGTAATACCATGAGTAATACCATAAGTAATACCATGAGTAATACCATAAGTACTACCATGAGTACTACCATAAGTAATACCATGAGTAATACCATAAGTAATACCATGAGTAATACCATGAGTACTACCATAAGTACTACCATGAGTAATACCATAAGTAATACCATAAGTAATACTATGAATAATACCATAAGTAATACTATGAGTAATACCATAAGTAATACCATGAGTAATACCATAAGTAATACTATGAGTAAGACTATGAGTAATACCATAAGTAATACTATGAGTAATACCATAAGTAATACCATGAGTAATACCATAAGTAATACCATGAGTAATACCATGAGTAATACCATGAGTAATACCATAAGTAATACTATGAATAATACCATGAGTAATACTATGAGTAATACCATGAGTAATACTATGAATAATACCATGAGTAATACTATGAATAATACCATGAGTAATACTATGAGTAAGTGCCATTTAAGTGCCACTGAAGTGCTAATTGAAGTGCTAATTTTCAATAAATATATATAATACATTTGAAATAAACATTCCAATAATTAGTGGGAAATGGAGACAGTTTGTGGTAATTACTATATTAACTTAGTGGGACTTAATACTTTAACTTTAACCTTAAGACATTCAGGTCTCTTGTATCAGGAGACATCTCATATTCCCCAGTTTTCCTGAACGCAGCGGAAATCTCCCAAACTCCTGCAAAGTAAAATCCAACTGGAGTCAAAGTGTTGGCCCGCGGGCTGTGGGGGAAGCTTCGCTCTGCAGTAAGTGTCTGTTTCACGGCGTGTTTCTCTCGGTTCTCTCTTCACACCGTCTCTCTTGAGCTCACGGGCACGTTCCCGGAGGCGCGTTGGCGCCAAGCGATGAACTAGCTAACACGCTAGCTAAGCTAGGCTAATGTAGAAAGCTGAGCTGACGCTACATTTCGAGACCAAAGTATTGAACATATTGTCATGACGTCATCGCTGTAAACTGACAGTGAAGTGTCCACGGTTAGCTTTAGCACAGCGTCGGCTCGCCGCCTCAAATCCACAACGTGAGCTACAGGTGTGACGGTGCAAGAAGCGACCGTGTTACCTGGTGCCCGCCGCGTCCTCGTTGTCGTAGTTACCGGCAGCACGGGGCATCATTGTTTAATGTGTATAGTATATATTATTATGAACATGAAAGGGTTGACACGTCATTACTAAAGCGAACCGAGCGGCAGTCACGAGGACAGCCACGCTGAGCCGTCTCCAGTTAACACGGTGGCCTGTTAAGCCGTAACACCGGGTGTTTTACACGCAGTGACTCGCGGGGTCCCGAAGCCGTAATTAATGTGAGTTTACCGGGACTTTGACACACGCGATGTTATGACATGAAGACAATTATAATGGAGTTCAAAAGAAAAACAACACGCATATAAACCGTAAAGCTCCGAGAATTAATTGAAACCTTTATGACAGGGAACGTTGAAGGGATTCATAATCCTGCGTGCGCACCCTGCTATGCGGCGGGCTGTGGTGGATGTGAGGTCACGTGTTCTCCCGGAGCTGCGGCTCACTGTCTGTCTGATGTCCAGGTGAAGTTTCTGTTCTAGTGGAATGTCCGTCACCTGTTACCAGGTGCACGCTTCATTATGAAGGGAGACGTGTGTCTTGATTACGCAAACAAAATAGGTGTTGAGAGCAAATTTCTCATTTCTAAGTAAATTAATTGTTAATTTTGCTTATGAAGCTAGAATGTGTTGCTGAAAATGAAAAAGAAAGGGCATGTAGAGAAGTTTAACAACATGAAACAGTGCTGCTACATGTAAAACAGCAAGATGATCATGTTGCTCTGTTTGGACAGAAGTGTTTAAATGTAGAGCAAATAAACACATTCTGGCTTCAGAAGCACAAGAACCATTCATTTACTTAGAAACAAGAAATTATCTCTCAAAATAAAGACACAAATCTACCTTCAGAGGGTCGGCAGGAGTCCTCTAGTCCTCTGGTCTTCTGGTCTTCTGGTCTTCTAGTCCTCTGGTCTTCTGGTCTTCTGGTCCTCTGGTCTTCTGGTCCTCTGGTCGTCTGGTCCTCTAGTCCTCTGGTCCTCTAGTCCTCTTGTCCTCTGGTCCTCTAGTCTTCTGGTCTTCTGGTCCTCTGATCTTCTAGTCCTCTGGTCCTCTGGTCCTCTGGTCTTCTGGTCCTCTAGTCCTCTGGTCCTCTGGTCCTCTAGTCCTCTAGTCCTCTGGTCCTCTGGTCCTCTAGTCCTCTGGTCCTCTGGTCCTCTAGTCCTCTGGTCTTCTGGTCCTCTGGTCCTCTAGTCCTCTGGTCCTCTGGTCCTCTGGTCTTCTGGTCCTCTAGTCCTCTGGTCTTCTGGTCCTCTAGTCCTCTGGTCTTCTGGTCCTCTAGTCCTCTGGTCCTCTGGTCCTCTGGTCTTCTGGTCCTCTGGTCCTCTGGTCCTGGTTGGAGTGCCATCTTCTGCCCGTGGTGAGCAGAGGCTTCGTCAGGTGAAGGTGAGCACACACGGCGTGCAGGTGTCGCCCTGCAGGTGAGGCCGTGCAGGTGTCGCCCTGCAGGTGATGCCCTGCAGGTGTCGCCCTGCAGGTGATGCCCTGCAGGTGTCGCCCTGCAGGTGAGGCCGTGCAGGTGAGGCCCTGCAGGTGAGGCCGTGCAGGTGTCGCCCTGCAGGTGACGCCCTGCAGGTGACGCCCTGCAGGTGAGGCCCTGCAGGTGAGGCCGTGCAGGTGTCGCCCTGCAGGTGACGCCCTGCAGGTGAGGCCCTGCAGGTGATGCCCTGCAGGTGAGGCCGTGCAGGTGTCGCCCTGCAGGTGACGCCGTGCAGGTGAGGCCCTGCAGGTGAGGCCCTGCAGGTGTCGCCCTGCAGGTGAGGCCCTGCAGGTGAGGCCCTGCAGGTGTCGCCCTGCAGGTGAGGCCCTGCAGGTGAGGCCGTGCAGGTGTCGCCCTTCAGGTGACGCCCTGCAGGTGAGGCCGTGCAGGTGTCGCCCTGCAGGTGAGGCCCTGCAGGTGAGGCCCTGCAGGTGAGGCCGTGCAGGTGTCGCCCTGCAGGTGATGCCCTGCAGGTGATGCCCTGCAGGTGACGCCCTGCAGGTGATGCCCTGCAGGTGTCGCCCTGCAGGTGTCGCCCTGCAGGTGTCGCCCTGCAGGTGAGGCCGTGCAGGTGAGGCCCTGCAGGTGAGGCCGTGCAGGTGTCGCCCTGCAGGTGATGCCCTGCAGGTGAGGCCCTGCAGGTGAGGCCGTGCAGGTGTCGCCCTGCAGGTGATGCCCTGCAGGTGAGGCCGTGCAGGTGTCGTCGTTTCTCTTCTTGTTGCTTTCATCAAACGTGAATTCGGCCCCAAACTATAAGACTTTATTCCTCGTGTCCCAGAAGTGGAGCTGCCTGTTTGAACCTCACCGTGAACACAAACGGCTCTCAGGTGTTTAGCCATGTTTTGAGTTGACAATCAAGAACCTGGTTTTGTGATAATGAGCTGTGGTGTGAAGGAGGCCTGACGTCTTCTCCGCTATAGGAGCAACATGTGGGAGGAGCTGGACATCGACTCACCATGGAGACTAAAGTGTCATCACTCAATCCACCGGCTGTCTTGTGAAACAATGAAAGTATTTCCAACATTCTAATGAATTGAACAAATGAATAATAAACCGTCTCTCCGTGGCGCCCAGCCTGACCCGACGCGCTCGGGGCTCACGCAGTCACACACGGCCACGCCTCCGCTTTCAAAGATCAATGAGAGGCTCGTCACCTGCTGAGAGGGCGGAGTCACCAGAGAAGTTCAAAAGAATAGGTTTTTTTCGATTTCAATCGGCTCAGGCACCGAAAGAAAGCCCCGACATGTGCGCTGCGTTCCGGAGCGTCTCCCTGGGTGGAGGTGGTGCACCTGAGCGTCTCCCTGGGTGCAGATGGTGCACCTGAGCGTCTCCCTGGGTGGAGCTGGTGCACCTGAGCGTCTCCCTGGGTGCAGCTGGTGCACCTGAGCGTCTCCCTGGGTGGAGCTGGTGCACCTGAGCGTCTCCCTGGGTGCAGCGGGTGCACCTGAGCGTCTCCCTGGGTGCAGCTGGTGCACCTGAGCGTCTCCCTGGGTGCAGCGGGTGCACCTGAGCATCTCCCTGGGTGGAGCTGGTGCACCTGAGCGTCTCGCTGGGTGGAGCTGGTGCACCTGAGCGTCTCCCTGGGTGCAGCTGGTGCACCTGAGCGTCTCCCTGGGTGCAGCTGGTGCACCTGAGCGTCTCCCTGGGTGCAGGTGGTGCACCTGAGCGTCTCCCTGGGTGCAGCTGGTGCACCTGAGCGTCTCCCTGGGTGGAGCTGGTGCACCTGAGCGTCTCCCTGGGTGGAGCTGGTGCACCTGAGCATCTCCCTGGGTGGAGCTGGTGCACCTGAGCGTCTCCCTGGGTGGAGCTGGTGCACCTGAGCGTCTCCCTGGGTGCAGCTGGTGCACCTGAGCGTCTCCCTGGGTGGAGCTGGTGCACCTGAGCGTCTCCCTGGGTGGAGGTGTTCTCTCTGAAGGTTCCTCTCCCTCCTCCATCTCTCCCGGGCCGAGGACGCTGCAGCCTCATTGTTGGGCTGAATTCTATCTTAACGAAAGCCTGTGAGTGCAGCGCGTCACGAGGCATTTGTTCTGTTGTTGCCAGTCAGTACATTACAAGGACACGCTCGCATGCAGGGGTGAGACAGGCTGGGCTTTTGATTTCAGAGATTAATTCTTAACAACACATTAAACATACAGTGAAAGAAAGTTCACTTCAAATACCCCTTTCTCTCTGGCTGTCAATTAGAAGCTTGATTAGAACTGTGATTTATACTAATCTAAAGTTTCTTAGTTCTTGTATTCCTCATAATGTAACGTCTCTCTATGTTTTACTCGTCGAGATAAATAGGGTTTTTAGACGTCAATTTCTGTTAAAAGAGAATGTCTCAACGTGACGTATGTTTGTAGGTTGAATGTCGGCCGGTGTTCGTGATGAGAGGAGGTGAGGCTGTGTGGACCACAGTGATGGAGCTTTACTTTCAGATTAAAACACCAGTGTAATTCTGATTGATATAAACGTGAAATCAATGTGGTGACAGATTCCCTCCGACTCTAGTTTTATTTCAGTGAACAAATCTCTTCTTGTTGTCATCGGTTTCACTTCTGTGGCTCACGTTTCTCAAACGCCTCCGGTCTTAAATGTTCTGTGTGAGTTTGTGAGAATTAGTTTTTTTTATCCTCTAAAAGCATCAACATCTCTTTGTGAAGACGAACCTCTGACTGGCCGTCCTGCTGAAGCCGTTGAGGCTTTCCCCACTCCACGCATAACGCCTCGCTAGCAAAACCATTTCTAGTGTTTTTTAGGCGCTTAAAAGTTAAAATATCCTCAACTTTAAGCACGAGGAGCACCACTCATCAATGTTACACTTGGCCAAGGCAGCCAATAGGATCAACAGGAGGCCCAAGGCAACCAATAGGATCAACAGGAGGCTTTCCTTCCTGTTTTCCCGACGAGACGCTCATCTTAGCGGTATTTGATATGATCACAGCAACGGTGCACATCAGAGCGTCAATGAAAATAAATATAAAACACAAAACACAATACTAAAAAAACGTCATACTAAATATACAGGCGGAAAATAAAGTAAAGTGCTGAGTTCGCCAGGATTTCCAGCGATAATGACGAAGATCTTTATAATTGTAAATAGAAACACGACTCCAGCTGACTCCTGCTCAGGAAGTGAAACTGAAAGCTTCGCCATCGAGACACCATTCGAGGAATAGATGCTGGTATTCTCCGTATTCATTCCTTTCCTTTTTTTAAAATATCAAGCTGGTTTGCCCGGTGCGTTTCTGCCAAAACGTTCTAGGAGCGGCTGAGTTTCTAAAAGTCTCGTCTGGTGATCGCGCCCTTATATTAATAGTGCTAAAATAGCAGTGTTGTGCAAAAAGGTAATTACCGATGTATAACTAGTAATTATCCGTTTTCCTTTCAGCGTTGGCTTTCAAAGTGCACGGCTGTGAGGAAAAGAGAAATACAGAAACACACAGAACTTAGTTTCCAACTAGGGCTTTCAATCCCGGGCGCATTAAAACAAGTGCAACCGCTGCTGAAAGCTGATCTTTTAAAACAGCCACATGTTGGGGATTTCTTTCAAACCATTGGATATTTTCACGCTCGTTTTGAAGTATGACTCCAGAAAAGCTGCATGGACACCAACCCTCTCCAACCGGACGCTTTCCCCTCCGAGGTGTTTCCTTCCTTAAAGTTACAGCATCAGCGTTCTGACGTATATCTAAGGACTCACGGACTGTTTTACTACAGTTTGTAGGTACTCGTACCCTTTTTTACTCGAGTATTTCCATTTTGTGTAAGTTTCTAGTCCAATACATCTCAGACGGAATTATTCAATACAAATTATGAATCAATTTATAAACTACGATGTTCTATTAAGTCGTATAAAGCCAAATGAAAGTCATTGCAATGAGCTGCACCTTCAGCAGCTGCCAAGTGAATGTACCGAACACACCAACGCATCAATACTCATCATTAAATAATGCAGCGATGTGATTGGATCGGGCCGCTCTGGCTTGGCTCTGAGCGTAGAGAAAGAAATGATCCCCGACACGGCAGCGTGTCGCCTGCTCAGGCCTCAGCGACTGTAGAGGAAACGCCTCCATGCTGCACGTCAACCAAGAATGTGTGTAGTGAGCAGGACTGACGGCACTCAGCGCCTCGTTGTGTATCTGCAGCCTCGTTGTGTATCTGCAGCCTCGTTGTGTATCTGCAGCCTCGTTGTGTCTCTACAGCCTCGTTGTGTATCTGCAGCCTCGTTGTGTATCTGCAGCCTCGTTGTGTCTCTACAGCCTCGTTGTGTCTCTGCAGCCTCGTTGTGTCTGCAGCCTCGTTGTGTATCTGCAGCCTCATTGTGTCTCTACAGCCTCGTTGTGTCTCTGTAGCCTCGTTGTGTCTCTACAGCCTCGTTGTGTCTCTGCAGCCTCGTTGTGTCTGCAGCCTCGTTGTGTATCTGCAGCCTCATTGTGTCTCTACAGCCTCGTTGTGTCTCTGTAGCCTCGTTGTGTCTCTGCAGCCTCGTTGTGTCTCTGCAGCCTCGTTGTGTCTCTACAGCCTCGTTGTGTCTCTGCAGCCTCGTTGTGTCTCTGCAGCCTCGTTGTGTCTCTACAGCCTCGTTGTGTCTCTGCAGCCTCGTTGTGTCTCTGTAGCCTCGTTGTGTCTCTGTAGCCTCGTTGTGTCTCTGTAGCCTCGTTGTGTATCTGCAGCCTCGTTGTGTCTGCAGCCTCGTTGTGTCTCTGTAGCCTCGTTGTGTCTCTACAGCCTCGTTGTGTCTCTGTAGCCTCGTTGTGTCTCTGTAGCCTCGTTGTGTCTCTGCAGCCTCGTGTCTCTGCAGCCTCGTTGTGTCTCTGCAGCCTCGTTGTGTCTCTGCAGCCTCGTTGTGTCTCTGCAGCCTCGTTGTGTATCTGCAGCCTCGTTGTGTCTCTGCAGCCTCGTTGTGTCTCTGCAGCCTCGTTGTGTATCTGCAGCCTCGTTGTGTCTCTGCAGCCTCGTTGTGTCTCTGCAGCCTCGTTGTGTCTCTGCAGCCTCGTTGTGTCTCTGTAGCCTCGTTGTGTCTCTGTAGCCTCGTTGTGTATCTGCAGCCTCGTTGTGTATCTGCAGCCTCGTTGTGTCTCTACAGCCTCGTTGTGTCTCTGTAGCCTCGTTGTGTCTCTGCAGCCTCGTTGTGTCTCTACAGCCTCGTTGTGTCTCTAGCCTCGTTGTGTCTCTGCAGCCTCGTTGTGTCTCTGCAGCCTCGTTGTGTCTCTGCAGCCTCGTTGTGTCTCTACAGCCTCGTTGTGTCTCTGTAGCCTCGTTGTGTCTCTGCAGCCTCGTTGTGTCTCTACAGCCTCGTTGTGTCTCTAGCCTCGTTGTGTCTCTGCAGCCTCGTTGTGTATCTGCAGCCTCGTTGTGTCTCTGTAGCCTTGTGTATCTGCAGCCTCGTTGTGTCTCTGTAGCCTCGTTGTGTATCTGCAGCCTCGTTGTGTCTCTGCAGCCTCGTGTCTCTGCAGCCTCGTGTCTCTGCAGCCTCGTTGTGTCTCTGCAGCCTCGTTGTGTCTCTGCAGCCTCGTTGTGTCTCTGTAGCCTCGTTGTGTCTCTGCAGCCTCGTTGTGTCTCTGCAGCCTCGTTGTGTCTCTGTAGCCTCGTTGAGTCTCTGCAGCCTCGTTGTTTCTCTGCAGCCTCGTTGTGTATCTGCATCCTCGTTGTGTCTCTGTAGCCTCGTTGTGTCTCTGTAGCCTCGTTGTGTATCTGCATCCTCGTTGTGTCTCTGTAGCCTCGTTGTTTCTCTGCAGCCTCGTTGTGTATCTGCATCCTCGTTGTGTCTCTGTAGCCTCGTTGTGTCTCTGTAGCCTCGTTGTGTATCTGCAGCCCCGTGTCTCTGCAGCCTCGTTGTGTCTCTGCAGCCTCGTTGTGTATCTGCAGCCTCGTTGTTTCTCTGCAGCCTCGTTGTGTATCTGCATCCTCGTTGTGTCTCTGTAGCCTCGTTGTGTCTCTGCAGCCTCGTTGTGTCTCTGCAGCCTCGTTGTGTCTCTGCAGCCTCGTTGTGTCTCTGCAGCCTCGTTGTGTCTCTGCAGCCTCGTTGTGTCTCTGCAGCCTCGTTGTGTCTCTGCAGCCTCGTTGTGTCTCTGCAGCCTCGTTGTGTCTCTGCAGCCTCGTTGTGTCTCTGTAGCCTCGTTGTGTATCTGCAGCCTCGTTGTGTATCTGCAGCCTCGTTGTGTCTCTACAGCCTCGTTGTGTCTCTGTAGCCTCGTTGTGTCTCTGCAGCCTCGTTGTGTCTCTACAGCCTCGTTGTGTCTCTGTAGCCTCGTTGTGTCTCTGTAGCCTCGTTGTGTCTCTGCAGCCTCGTTGTGTCTCTGCAGCCTCGTTGTGTATCTGCAGCCTTGTGTCTCTGCAGCCTCGTTGTGTATCTGCCGCCTCGTTGTGTATCTGCAGCCTCGTGTCTCTGCAGCCTCGTTGTGTATCTGCAGCCTCGTTGTGTCTCTGTAGCCTCGTTGTGTATCTGCAGCCTCGTTGTGTCTCTGTAGCCTCGTTGTGTCTCTGTAGCCTCGTTGTGTCTCTGCAGCCTCGTTGTGTCTCTGCAGCCTCGTTGTGTCTCTGCAGCCTCGTTGTGTCTCTGCAGCCTCGTTGTGTCTCTGTAGCCTCGTTGTGTCTCTGCAGCCTCATTGTGTCTCTAGCCTCGTTGTGTCTCTGTAGCCTCGTTGTGTCTCTGCAGCCTCGTTGTGTCTCTGCAGCCTCGTTGTGTATCTGCAGCCTTGTGTCTCTGCAGCCTCGTTGTGTATCTGCCGCCTCGTTGTGTATCTGCAGCCTCGTGTCTCTGCAGCCTCGTTGTGTATCTGCAGCCTCGTTGTGTCTCTGTAGCCTCGTTGTGTATCTGCAGCCTCGTTGTGTCTCTGCAGCCTCGTTGTGTCTCTGCAGCCTCGTTGTGTCTCTGCAGCCTCGTTGTGTCTCTGCAGCCTCGTTGTGTCTTGTGTCTCTGCAGCCTCGTTGTGTCTCTGCAGCCTCGTTGTGTCTCTGCAGCCTCGTTGTGTCTCTGCAGCCTCGTTGTGTCTCTGCAGCCTCGTTGTGTCTCTGCAGCCTCGTTGTGTCTCTGTAGCCTCGTTGTGTCTCTGCAGCCTCGTTGTGTCTCTGCAGCCTCGTTGTGTCTCTGTAGCCTCGTTGTGTCTCTGTAGCCTCGTTGTGTATCTGCATCCTCGTTGTGTCTCTGTAGCCTCGTTGTTTCTCTGCAGCCTCGTTGTGTATCTGCATCCTCGTTGTGTCTCTGTAGCCTCGTTGTGTCTCTGTAGCCTCGTTGTGTCTCTGTAGCCTCGTTGTGTATCTGCAGCCTCGTTGTGTCTCTGTAGCCTCGTTGTGTCTCTGCAGCCTCGTTGTGTCTCTGTAGCCTCGTTGTGTCTCTGTAGCCTCGTTGTGTATCTGCATCCTCGTTGTGTATCTGCATCCTCGTTGTGTATCTGCAGCCCCGTGTCTCTGCAGCCTCGTTGTGTCTCTGCAGCCTCGTTGTGTATCTGCAGCCTCGTTGTTTCTCTGCAGCCTCGTTGTGTATCTGCAGCCTCGTTGTGTCTCTGCAGCCTCGTTGTGTCTCTGCAGCCTCGTTGTGTCTCTGCAGCCTCGTTGTGTCTCTGCAGCCTCGTTGTGTCTCTGCAGCCTCGTTGTGTCTCTGCAGCCTCGTTGTGTATCTGCAGCCTCGTTGTGTCTCTGCAGCCTCGTTGTGTCTCTGCAGCCTCGTTGTGTCTCTGCAGCCTCGTTGTGTCTCTGCAGCCTCGTTGTGTCTCTGCAGCCTCGTTGTGTCTCTGTAGCCTCGTTGTGTCTCTGCAGCCTCGTTGTGTCTCTGCAGCCTCGTTGTGTCTCTGCAGCCTCGTTGTGTCTCTGCAGCCTCGTTGTGTCTCTGCAGCCTCGTTGTGTCTCTGCAGCCTCGTTGTGTCTCTGCAGCCTCGTTGTGTCTCTGCAGCCTCGTTGTGTCTCTGCAGCCTCGTGTCTCTGCAGCCTCGTGTCTCTGCAGCCTCGTTGTGTCTCTGCAGCCTCGTTGTGTCTCTGCAGCCTCGTTGTGTCTCTGTAGCCTCGTTGTGTCTCTGCAGCCTCGTTGTGTCTCTGCAGCCTCGTTGTGTCTCTGCAGCCTCGTTGTGTCTCTGCAGCCTCGTTGTGTCTCTGTAGCCTCGTTGTGTCTCTGTAGCCTCGTTGTGTCTCTGCAGCCTCGTTGTGTCTCTGCAGCCTCGTTGTGTCTCTGTAGCCTCGTTGTGTCTCTGCAGCCTCGTTGTGTCTCTGCAGCCTCGTTGTGTCTCTGCAGCCTCGTTGTGTCTCTGTAGCCTCGTTGTGTCTCTGTAGCCTCGTTGTGTCTCTGTAGCCTCGTTGTGTCTCTGTAGCCTCGTTGTGTCTCTGTAGCCTCGTTGTGTCTCTGTAGCCTCGTTGTGTATCTGCATCCTCGTTGTGTCTCTGCAGCCTCGTTGTGTCTCTGTAGCCTCGTTGTGTCTCTGTAGCCTCGTTGTGTCTCTGCAGCCTCGTTGTGTCTCTGCAGCCTCGTTGTGTCTCTGCAGCCTCGTTGTGTCTCTGCAGCCTCGTTGTGTATCTGCAGCCTCGTTGTGTCTCTGTAGCCTCGTTGTGTCTCTGTAGCCTCGTTGTGTCTCTGCAGCCTCGTTGTGTCTCTGTAGCCTCGTTGTGTCTCTGTAGCCTCGTTGTGTCTCTGCAGCCTCGTTGTGTCTCTGCAGCCTCGTTGTGTCTCTGCAGCCTCGTTGTGTATCTGCAGCCTCGTTGTGTCTCTGCAGCCTCGTTGTGTCTCTGTAGCCTCGTTGTGTCTCTGCAGCCTCGTTGTATCTGCAGCCTCGTTGTGTCTCTGCAGCCTCGTTGTGTCTCTGTAGCCTCGTTGTGTCTCTGCAGCCTCGTTGTGTCTCTGCAGCCTCGTTGTGTCTCTGCAGCCTCGTTGTGTCTCTGTAGCCTCGTTGTGTCTCTGCAGCCTCGTTGTGTCTCTGCAGCCTCGTTGTGTCTCTGTAGCCTCGTTGTGTCTCTGCAGCCTCGTTGTGTCTCTGCAGCCTCGTTGTGTCTCTGCAGCCTCGTTGTGTCTCTGCAGCCTCGTTGTGTCTCTGCAGCCTCGTTGTGTATCTGCAGCCTCGTTGTGTCTCTGCAGCCTCGTTGTGTCTCTGCAGCCTCGTTGTGTCTCTGTAGCCTCGTTGTGTCTCTGCAGCCTCGTTGTGTCTCTGCAGCCTCGTTGTGTCTCTGCAGCCTCGTTGTGTCTCTGCAGCCTCGTTGTGTCTCTGCAGCCTCGTTGTGTCTCTGCAGCCTCGTTGTGTCTCTGCAGCCTCGTTGTGTCTCTGCAGCCTCGTTGTGTCTCTGCAGCCTCGTTGTGTCTCTGCAGCCTCGTTGTGTCTCTGCAGCCTCGTTGTGTCTCTGCAGCCTCGTTGTGTCTCTGCAGCCTCGTTGTGTCTCTGCAGCCTCGTTGTGTCTCTGCAGCCTCGTTGTGTCTCTGCAGCCTCCGTTGTGTCTCTGCAGCTTCGTTGTGTATCTGCAGCCTCGTTGTGTCTCTGCAGCCTCGTTGTGTCTCTGCAGCCTCGTTGTGTCTCTGCAGCCTCGTTGTGTCTCTGCAGCCTCGTTGTGTCTCTGCAGCCTCGTTGTGTATCTGCAGCCTCGTTGTGTCTCTGCAGCCTCGTTGTGTCTCTGCAGCCTCGTTGTGTATCTGCAGCCTCGTTGTGTCTCTGCAGCCTCGTTGTGTCTCTGCAGCCTCGTTGTGTCTCTGCAGCCTCGTTGTGTCTCTGCAGCCTCGTTGTGTCTCTGCCTCGTTGTCTGCAGCCTCGTTGTGTCTCTGCAGCCTCGTTGTGTCTCTGCAGCCTCGTTGTGTCTCTGCAGCCTCGTGTCTCTGCAGCCTCGTTGTGTCTCTGTAGCCTCGTTGTGTATCTGCAGCCTCGTTGTGTCTCTGCAGCCTCGTTGTGTCTCTGCAGCCTCGTTGTGTCTCTACAGCCTCGTTGTGTCTCTGCAGCCTCGTTGTGTCTCTGCAGCCTCGTTGTGTCTCTGCAGCCTCGTTGTGTCTCTGCAGCCTCGTTGTGTCTCTGCAGCCTCGTTGTGTATCTGCAGCCTCGTTGTGTCTCTGCAGCCTCGTTGTGTCTCTGCAGCCTCGTTGTGTCTCTGCAGCCTCGTTGTGTTTCTGCAGCCTCGTTGTGTCTCTGCAGCCTCGTTGTGTCTCTGCAGCCTCGTTGTGTCTCTGCAGCCTCGTTGTGTCTCTGCAGCCTCGTTGTGTCTCTGCAGCCTCGTTGTGTCTCTGCAGCCTCGTTGTGTCTCTGCAGCCTCGTTGTGTATCTGCAGCCTCGTTGTGTCTCTGCAGCCTCGTTGTGTCTCTGCAGCCTCGTTGTGTCTCTGCAGCCTCGTTGTGTCTCTGCAGCCTCGTTGTGTATCTGCAGCCTCGTTGTGTCTCTGCAGCCTCGTTGTGTCTCTGCAGCCTCGTTGTGTCTCTGCAGCCTCGTTGTGTCTCTGCAGCCTCGTTGTGTCTCTGCAGCCTCGTTGTGTCTCTGCAGCCTCGTTGTGTCTCTGCAGCCTCGTTGTGTCTCTGCAGCCTCGTTGTGTCTCTGCAGCCTCGTTGTGTCTCTGCAGCCTCGTTGTGTCTCTGCAGCCTCGTTGTGTCTGCAGCCTCGTTGTGTCTCTGCAGCCTCGTTGTGTATCTGCAGCCTCGTTGTGTCTCTGCAGCCTCGTTGTGTCTCTGCAGCCTCGTTGTGTCTCTGCAGCCTCGTTGTGTCTCTGCAGCCTCGTTGTGTCTCTGCAGCCTCGTTGTGTCTCTGCAGCCTCGTTGTGTCTCTGCAGCCTCCTTGTGTCTCTGCAGCCTCGTTGTGTCTCTGCAGCCTCGTTGTGTATCTGCAGCCTCGTTGTGTCTCTGCAGCCTCGTTGTGTCTCTGCAGCCTCGTTGTGTCTCTGCAGCCTCGTGTCTCTGCAGCCTCGTTGTGTCTCTGCAGCCTCGTTGTGTCTCTGCAGCCTCGTTGTGTCTCTGCAGCCTCGTTGTGTCTCTGCAGCCTCGTTGTGTCTCTGCAGCCTCGTGTATCTGCAGCCTCGTTGTGTCTCTGCAGCCTCGTTGTGTCTCTGTAGCCTCGTTGTGTCTCTGCAGCCTCGTTGTGTATCTGCATCCTCGTTGTGTCTCTGTAGCCTCGTTGTGTCTCTGTAGCCTCGTTGTGTCTCTGCAGCCTCGTTGTGTCTCTGTAGCCTCGTTGTGTCTCTGTAGCCTCGTTGTGTCTCTGCAGCCTCGTTGTGTCTCTGCAGCCTCGTTGTGTCTCTGCAGCCTCGTTGTATCTGCAGCCTCGTGTCTCTGCAGCCTCGTTGTGTCTCTGCAGCCTCGTTGTGTATCTGCAGCCTCGTTGTGTCTCTGCAGCCTCGTTGTGTCTCTGCAGCCTCGTTGTGTCTCTGCAGCCTCGTTGTGTCTCTGCAGCCTCGTTGTGTCTCTGCAGCCTCGTGTCTCTGCAGCCTCGTTGTGTCTCTGCAGCCTCGTTGTGTATCTGCAGCCTCGTTGTGTCTCTGCAGCCTCGTTGTGTCTCTGCAGCCTCGTTGTGTCTCTGCAGCCTCGTTGTGTCTCTGCAGCCTCGTTGTGTCTCTGCAGCCTCGTTGTGTCTCTGCAGCCTCGTTGTGTCTCTGTAGCCTCGTTGTGTCTCTGCAGCCTCGTTGTGTATCTGCAGCCTCGTTGTGTCTCTGCAGCCTCGTTGTGTCTCTGTAGCCTCGTTGTGTCTCTGCAGCCTCGTTGTGTCTCTGCAGCCTCGTTGTGTCTCTGCAGCCTCGTTGTGTCTCTGCAGCCTCGTTGTGTCTCTGCAGCCTCGTTGTGTATCTGCAGCCTCGTTGTGTCTCTGCAGCCTCGTTGTGTCTCTGCAGCCTCGTTGTGTCTCTGCAGCCTCGTTGTGTCTCTGCAGCCTCGTTGTGTCTCTGCAGCCTCGTTGTGTCTCTGCAGCCTCGTTGTGTCTCTGCAGCCTCGTTGTGTCTCTGCAGCCTCGTCGTGTCTCTGCAGCCTCGTTGTGTCTCTGCAGCCTCGTTGTGTCTCTGCAGCCTCGTTGTGTCTCTGCAGCCTCGTTGTGTCTCTGCAGCCTCGTTGTGTCTCTGCAGCCTCGTTGTGTCTCTGCAGCCTCGTTGTGTCTCTGCAGCCTCGTTGTGTCTCTGCAGCCTCGTTGTGTCTCTGCAGCCTCGTTGTGTATCTGCAGCCTCGTTGTGTCTCTGCAGCCTCGTTGTGTCTCTGTAGCCTCGTTGTGTCTCTGCAGCCTCGTTGTGTCTCTGCAGCCTCGTTGTGTATCTGCAGCCTCGTTGTGTCTCTGCAGCCTCGTTGTGTCTCTGCAGCCTCGTTGTGTCTCTGCAGCCTGTTGTGTCTCTGCAGCCTCGTTGTGTCTCTGTAGCCTCGTTGTGTCTCTGCAGCCTCGTTGTGTCTCTGCAGCCTCGTTGTGTCTCTGCAGCCTCGTGTCTCTGCAGCCTCGTTGTGTCTCTGCAGCCTCGTTGTGTCTCTGCAGCCTCGTTGTGTCTCTGCAGCCTCGTTGTGTCTCTGCAGCCTCGTTGTGTCTCTGCAGCCTCGTTGTGTCTCTGCAGCCTCGTTGTGTCTCTGCAGCCTCGTTGTGTCTCTGCAGCCTCGTTGTGTCTCTGCAGCCTCGTTGTGTCTCTGCAGCCTCGTTGTGTCTCTGTAGCCTCGTTGTGTCTCTACAGCCTCGTTGTGTCTCTGCAGCCTCGTGTCTCTGCAGCCTCGTTGTGTCTCTGTAGCCTCGTTGTGTCTCTGTAGCCTCGTTGTGTCTCTGCAGCCTCGTTGTGTCTCTGCAGCCTCGTTGTGTCTCTGTAGCCTCGTTGTGTCTCTACAGCCTCGTTGTGTCTCTGCAGCCTCGTTGTGTCTCTGCAGCCTCGTTGTGTCTCTGTAGCCTCGTTGTGTCTCTGCAGCCTCGTTGTGTCTCTGCAGCCTCGTGTCTCTGTAGCGTTGTGTCTCTGCAGCCTCGTTGTGTCTCTGCCGCCTCGGTGTGTCTCTGCAGCCTCGTTGTGTCTCTAGCCTCTGTGTCTCTGCAGCCTCGTTGTGTCTCTGCAGCCTCGTTGTGTCTCTGCAGCCTCTGCAGCCTCGTTGTGTCTCTGCAGCCTCGTTGTGTCTCTGCAGCCTCGTTGTCTCTGCAGCCTCGTTGTGTCTCTGCAGCCTCGTTGTGTCTCTACAGCCTCGTTGTGTCTCTGCAGCCTCGTTGTGTCTCTGCAGCCTCGTTGTGTCTCTGCAGCCTCGTTGTGTCTCTGCAGCCTCGTTGTGTCTCTGCAGCCTCGTTGTGTCTCTGCAGCCTAGCCTCGTTGTGTCTCTGCAGCTTGTGTCTCTGCAGCCTCGTTGTGTCTCTGCAGCCTCGTTGTGTCTCTGCAGCCTCGTTGTGTCTCTGCAGCCTCGTTGTGTCTCTGCAGCCTCGTTGTGTCTCTGCAGCCTCGTTGTGTCTCTGCAGCCTCGTTGTGTCTCTGCAGCCTGTTGTGTCTCTGCAGCCTCGTTGTGTCTCTGCAGCCTCGTTGTGTCTCTGCAGCCTCGTTGTGTGTCTCTGCAGCCTCGTTGTGTCTCTGCAGCCTCGTGTCTCTGCAGCCCTGCAGCCTCGTTGTGTCTCTGCAGCCTCGTTGTGTCTGTGTCTCTGCAGCCTCGTTGTGTCTCTGCAGCCTCGTTGTGTCTCTGCAGCCTCGTGTCTGCAGCCTCGTTGTCTCTGTGTCTCTGCAGCCTCGTTGTGTCTCTGCAGCCTCGTTGTGTCTCTGCAGCCTCGTGTCTCTGCAGCCTCGTTGTGTCTCTGCCGCCTCGTTGTGTCTCTGCAGCCTCGTGTCTCTGCAGCCTCGTGTCTCTGTAGCCTCGTTGTGTCTCTGTAGCCTCGTTGTGTCTCTGCAGCCTCGTTGTGTCTCTGCAGCCTCGTTGTGTCTCTGCAGCCTCGTTGTGTCTCTGCCGCTCCACCTTCTCGTCGTCACGCCAGCAGAACCAGGATGCAGACGGCGGCGCGGAGGAAGAGGATTAATCACGCTCGTCTCTCTCGTTTGTTCTCCTTTAGTTGGGATGACGGCTCTGATTCATCCGCTTGTTTGTTTGTTTGGCGCTCCTCATATTTACATCTGGAGGACGACTGCAAGATGCCGACTGTCGGAGGAACAGTGAGCGACGGGATGCTGGCCTCGCTCGGAGAGGCACGGCAGCAGCAGACTCACCGTTGCAATTCAAGGAAATATATATTTTAACACAACACGTACGTATGAGACAAGAGCCAAGGAAGAATGACTTGATGGGATGATTTGACCTTTATTACTGCAGTTATTAAACCAGAATGTCAGTGTCTCGGCCTGCTGTAATGAGTGAGGACTTGTGCATAATAAGTCTATTCATCATCTCCTGCTGTGGTTTTAGTTTTGAGGAGGTCACATGCTTCACTCCAACGAACCAGAGGCCAGTGGGTGACTTTAAGCGTTGCGTTCGAGGTCTGATCCGTCACGACCCTTCAGGCCTCTGCCCCTCCTGTCTGCTTCTATTTGCTCTTCTTCTCCCAGTGGACGCCGTGAAGAGCGCTGAAGCAACACGGGGGCGTGGGCGAGCGAAGGGGCGGCGCCACGCCGACCTCGAGAAGACTCACAGTACGAGAAGCGGAGAGCGAGAGCGCGGCTGAGGTGAAACACGGGCGACATGCAGGTGGAGGTGGAGACAGGGAGTCAGACAAGTGGAGCACGGCGTTCCCATTTCTCTCTGGAACGCCACTACCGGGACGCGCTGGTCAGGTGTCGGGCTGTGGCGTTCCCTCCAGGCTGACGTGGGGCTCAGGTGGAAGGACAGGTTGCCTCGCTCCAGGCGGTCAGCGGCGCCCTGCTCCCAGGCTCACAGGCCGCTGTGTCTGCAGCACGTTCATGGTGGACGGATCGGAGTCCAACGCAGACGCATTACCAGGGTTTTTCCTGGGTCAAAATGGGTCTTCGATGCTCCCAAAGATTTTTTTTGCGAGCTGCGTGCGCAACATCTATACATCATACACGTCGGGCTGTTGAGTGAGTGATCAGCAGCTGGCCGCTCTGTCAAGTCGCGCACCTCACAGTTCCATATTGATCAGACAAGAAGACACGCTTATCAACTCCAGTGTTTCCCCTACTATTATAACAGGGTGAAATCTGACCACCCGTCACCCTGTAATTTTCGTCTACCCCACCGTCAACAACTCTTCTCGGCTCGTGCACGCCAGAGCTCCGATGCCGGCGCGCGCCTCGCTCAGCCGTGATGCGCGCACACAGGTGAGCACACCTCAGTGTTAAATTAAGCTTAGCAACATGGCTAGCGGCACTAGTCCCGCCCCCCTGAAGCTGTAAGCCTAGGGGAAACACTGAACTCGATTACTATTGATCAAAACAGAACGAGGGTTCGGCTGTAGCCTTCTTGAAACATACTATTGAGAACATATTCGCTGACATGCACCTGATGAACACAATATATTTATTTTTTTTCATCGCAGACTTTTTTTTGTCTTCGGCGCTCGGGATTTGTCATAGGCGCTCGGGAAAACAGCGTAGGCGCGCGCCCAAATTTTCTCTATGCAGGAAAAACCCTGATTACAGCATCTATTGTCTGAGTCCCACCCGCTTCAGGAGCAGTTTTGATTGGTTGAGTTCAGCGTCGGAAATACACGAGGTCAAAGGGCAAAACTGCCCCTAAGAAAAAGATGTTTGCCCCTGATATCACGAGCAGAGGGGCAACAACATATAATTATTTTCCAATAATTTGCCCTAAAAATCTTTTTATGTTGTTCTTTGTTTAGTCTGTCCTATCTGTATTGCCTAAGAAATCAATAAATATAATTTGGAAATTATAAAAAAACAAAGAAATATGTTCTAATTGTTAATAGTTGTTTAAAAAATTTAATAACAATAAATAACCACAAAGAAATAAGAATACAATTTAATATGATGGTACGATTTATGTTTTTGTTTTGTTTTTTTTGTAAAAAAAAAAAAATCTAAAACCACTTTTAATCTGTGGACTACTGCCTAATACTCTTATTAATTGCTCATATACTGAAAGACTAAATAAGTAGATTTATTATTTTTGAACAACGGTTAAATGTTATTTCACAAGTTTCAAGAAGTGCCCCTAGTTTCTTTTTAAATGCCCTCAGTCAGCGGGGAAGAACTGCCCCCTGAAGCACGAGCACACCTCGTCCCCTGGGTGAGGTCAACGTTGTGTTCTCATCTCACGGTGAATCTCGCTGTGCTGCACTTCACACACGTGTGGAACAGGCTTTGATTTAAATGCCTCAATGCATTCTCATGCAAATACAAAGGTGGCCCCTGAGTTTGACCCCTGGCGCAGCAGCTTCCATCAACTCGAGTCACGCTGCGTTGCCGGCGGTGCATCGAAGGGTCTCGTTTCCTCTGGAATTGGAATCTCTTTTACAGAAATCCTTGTGCATCTCAATCCAAACCGTCTTTCCTCCTGAACCGGGAGCGCAGGTCTCTGAGCGTGGAGACCTTCCTCTCCGTCCGGTGTTCCAGGACTAGCGAGGGTTTAGCAGTGAGGGAATAAACTGGATTACATGGAAATGTGTGCCAGATGCTGTGGAAACACATTTAAACAAATGTATGATTAACATTCGTGGACTTAACTTTTTTTCTACTTGGGGAATTTGTATCTTTACTGTGATACCATAAATATGTTTTACCATTTAAAATGAAAATGCCCCCGTGAGACTAGTTTACCACTCGAAAATCAGATTACAGCCTTATCTGGTATTCAGGGAGTCTTTGTAGAAGGGAAGTGGGATTGAGTAGCAGACTCTCTGACACCTCAGCCCCACGCTGTTGATCAGTTCATCGCCGATGCTGCTGTTGCCAGAGCAACGCGAGGCAGCGGATGCCACGCGGCCGACATCTCGCCGTCTGCCCGTTGGTCTCGAGGCCTTCGAGGTCGCGAAGGGCTTCTCTGGTTATAACAAACTGTCACATGAGACGCGACGCCGGAGACTCGCCGGGACAATGTGTCAACGCGTCGGCTTCTCTTGAAAAGAGGAAATTGAATTAGGATGGAGCGTTTCCTTTTGGCAGCCGAGCCCGGGAGGGTTGGGAGGGATGTGACTCGCTCAGGTTTTTATTCATCTTTTGATCAGGATTATTTCTGCTCCATCTTGACACATCTGACTTGAGACGTGACCCGCGTGAGCCAGAAATAAGTCCTTCAACAACTCCACCGAGACCGTCTGCCGCCTCAGAGAAGACATGAACACTGACCCCATCGCCCCGGTCCCTTGCTTTGTGCCACCGTGCCGACAGCAGAGCGGTCGAGGAGAGGCGTTAGCGCCTTGAGGCTTTAGCGCCTTGAGGCTTTAGCGCCTTGAGGCTGGGCCCGTGACGCGCGGCGGCGCAGACTCTCTGCTCGTGGCCACGAGGAGAAACGTCTCTTCTCTGTCCGGACGCCGTCCTGGCGTCGGCGTCCGGACGCCGCCTCGGTGTCTTGTGTTTGTCGCCTCACCTCTGCGTTGCTTTCTCTGCCCTTGTCTCTGGAAGGCATGTTGCCATAGCAGCACATCTTCCTCCTCTCCTCTGTGCACTCGGCTTCACTCAAAGCTGCAAGTTAAGCCAGATTTTGCTCAACTTTTTTAAATGAATGGACAAAACATCCGTTTCCGTTTGTCCCGATGGTTCAGAGATCCTCGTGGGCGTCGAGTTCAAGAAACCTCGAGCGACTCGGGCCAAAGTCGTGAATCCAATGATGTGTCGTACAGTGATGATGAAGACGATCGGCGGCGCGTGCGCTCCTCCATCGAGACGCCAGAAGCAGCTTCTCTACTCCATCGTGATCCGTCTTCACGCAGAAGGAGCCCGACGACGGTTACTACGGTAACATGCACCACCCTAAACACGGCATGCTCCCGGCTCATCCCTTTGCCAACGTAAATAGTCCGACTCTGAAACAGTTCGTAGGTTTCCCACTTCCAGTTGCAACTAAATAGTTCCGCCTGGTAACAGCTGTGAAGCTCCAATGCGGCCCCGCCCCCTCTGATCCATACATTCATACTTGAATCAGATTAGTTTTAATAAACATACAGTACCTTTCTTCTATGTTTTCCTAATGCATCCTATTATTCTCCATAGTATCCCCCATTGATGATCATATCCTTTTATGCGGTCCTTTAAACACAGATGTGAGTCTCCATCGTGGCGTCGCTGCCTCCGTGGGGCTGACCTGAGTCCGGCTCGTGTTCTGCAGCCACTGATTGTTCTGTGGTTTCTGTTCGCCTCAGACTATAATGAGCCCCCCCGTGGCCCCCCCCCCCCCGCCTGGGGGCCTAATTTTAAAGACTATCCCAACTTGATATCAAACTGTGTTTCATTGAGCAGGGAGAAAGATTGAGGGCCTGCTCGCTCCATGCCAAAGCACCTCGGCAGCAGAGCGGCGAGGTCGCACCCGTCCCTCCTCCACGAGGCGTTTATGATCACGAGGCGGCGCACATCGATCTCTCTCGGGATGTCCTGTGACCTCCGGATGGAGCCGCGTCTCTAATGTTCCTGAGACATTAAAGGCGGTGCTCATTTCTGTGACTGATTTCCTTGACATTTTCTTTCACATCTGTAAATAATTGGTCCTTTAGCACCGCTCTGCACTACGGGCGCACACAACCGTACGCCTGGGCCCAGACACACAAACACACATCCAAAAATAATAAGTAAACACATAAAAAACTAATGTTTTTATGGGTTTAATGTGTGTTTTTTACTCACGCGAGTAAAGCGTTGTCAGTTAGTTGTCACTTCTGTTTGTGACAGGGTTCATATACATGCTGACCAATGGATGTCCAGGACCTTTCCAGGACTTTAAACCAAATTTCCATGAGCAAACATTTTGTGAAAACTCTGTGTATACATGACAAAGTGAGAAGATGTAGTATTTAAACTAACAATGAGAATTCCAAAGCATACAGTATATACCTCTTTAATGAACATATGAATATAACGCATTTGATTACTTTTCCAAAACTTTTGGGATTTTATTTTTTTCAATTACTTTTCCAGGCCATTTTAAAATTCCCTGGCTTTTCCTGGTTTTCCATGACTGTACGAACCCTGTTTTGAAGAAAGGGTTGAAAATGAAAATCGATTAATCGAAAAAGTAGTCAACAGATTAACGTATGATCAAAATGATGGTGACTTGAGCCCTGCTGCCTCCACCTCTTCCCTTTAACCGTGACGCGCTCTGCAGTTCTCTGGTGAGGGATGAGCTTCGACGTGACGTGTTCCTCCATGATGTGTTCTCGATGGCGTCCCGTCCGGCGGCCTTTGTGCAGCCTCTTGGCACGCTGTGCACTACTGCGACAAAGGGTAATTATTTAGGGCAAGGAGCAGCACAGTTCACACTGCTGTAATTGGAAAGTCTATTGCAGCTGTAAATACAGCAGCCTCTTCCCCGCTGTCACCAGAGGAAGTTCTGTTTCCTCACACTCGGCCGTCCTCAGACATCATTCACCCGGCTTATTGTCCAGTGGAGGATCCAGACCCACAAACAGACCCGGGCGATAACGGGCAGGGAGACGTTGTGTTCCACGTCCTCCCCGCGCTGCACGGCGAGGTCGATAGGACATCAGCCACGGAGGAGCGGTCAGCAACACGTCTTGTTTACGACGCCCTGAGACTGAATGGATTTGTTGGGATCTGCACCTCATTTGAAATGCAGTAATGAAGCAGTCTGTTACCACGCAGCTGCCGGCCTCCGCACACCCAACAACGGGGAGGTGGTCGCTCGGGTTTGATCCTATCGGAGCACATCGGCACAATCCTCACAGCAGTTTGGCTTTATGACACTCAAACGTTACAGCGGCGAGCCGAGGCCGGGCCGCAGCCCTTATTGTGTCGTTACTTTGGGGGCAGGCTTTCTGTTTCATTGGATTCTGGTGCACACACACACACCTCAACTCGAGGCATTTATATATGTGTGGTCAGCCACTTCACATGATTGCTTATCTCATTTAAATCCAACATCAACGGATGTTTAGCCCAGGTGGGTCAATCATGACCTGAGAGAGAAGAGCCTCCTCCGCCGTCGTCCCGGATGGTTCTGTTTGAACGGTTTCTTTAAGATGTGATATGATATGATATGATATGATATGATATGATATGGGTTTTATTGTCATTGCATAGAGTACAGGTACAGAAGCAACGAAATTGAAAAGAAAGGGGATGGAAGATTACAGCATAACATGAGGGAAGAGAGGCGAGAAAAAAACAACCCCCCGACTATGCCCCGAGAGGGGTACAGTGTGGGAGCAGGAAAAAAACACCGTAGCACATAAGCACATACATCTTAAACATAAATTGCAACGAGTAGGAAGGGGGGAGGGGAGGTAAGCCAAAGACTGGGTGATCTAAGCCCAGCCATTGGGGGCAGGAGGTGACCAGCACCGACAAGCAGCCAGCCCGGTCCTTCAGCCATTACAGCGCCGATCACAGGCCCCGTCCTGTCACACTGGGGGGACGAAGCAGACGAAGGCGTGGGATGGGGGAGGGGGGTAGTGAATGCATTTCAGTGTATGTTAAGTTCGTGTGAGCGTGGCCTGTTATGTCGTCCTCCCCCAGGCCACAACAGACAAAGTTCTCAGTCCGCAAGATGGTCGTTGCCATGGAGATAGCCTTGAAGGGTCCTGGGGAGAAAACAACCACAGGTGTCTGTGGATAGGGGGAAAGGGAATGAGAGATTCTCGTTTCAGTGATCTTCGGGAGTTGTTGTTCCAGTAACGGCCTTGGCCAAGGCCCGTCCTGGTAAGGGAGCCAAGCAGATAAGATTGGGATTGTTTGGTCTTCCAGTAGCTGCATTTCAATTTTGCGCAACCACTATTCCTCCATCTTCCTCCCGTTTGCCAATAGGATTTCAAATCGATCCACTTTCATTTGCAGAGCCGTCAGCTTCTCCACGATGTTATCATTCTGGCGGTTTAATGCCACAGTCTGAGTGCCAACAACTCTACCCAACGCAATCATGTCGGGCAGCCTTAGGGGCTTTTACAGCTGTCACCGTTTCCTTAATTTTCCGATAAGCCAGGGCAGCGCCAAATCCAAACAGCAGAAATCCTGTAATCATAGTTCCGAATAGGTAGATGTCTTCTACGTCCTCCACGGAGAGTGGTGCTAGGCACAAGACCCGCCACTTCGCCCACGCGTCCATCGTGTATCCAGCAACATTCGTCCCAGCAGGACAGGCAGGTTCCCCCGAACCCGAGCTTCTCGTCGAGAAGATGGTGTCAATTGCGTTTAAGGACCAGTTGATTACGTCCATGGTTTTTAGTTCGAAGAGCGATGCGTAGAGAGTCTCTCCAGTATAGAGACAGACAAGACATGACGAGAGAAGCCAAGCAGGGAAGGGAAGGTCATGGGAAGGGGGGGGGAGAGAAAAAATGCGACCGCCTTCGGAGAGAGCCAGAGAGAGAACATGTGAAAGCTGAAACATGCAAATGTTCTCCCAGCGTAATGCACATTTTAACTGATGCAGGTTTGGTTGCATGTCCTCACATGGATTTAATTAAAACCTCTGTCTTGCGTTTGACTCAAGTTACTCCTGGCCAATGCGTCTTTATTGTGATCCGGTTTGTGTGATTCATCCATACGCTGTGTCCCTGCAGGCTAACGGGATTCACCATGCCGCCGCCTGTGACCAGTTCTGGCTCCATCTTCTCGCTGAGGCTTACCAGTGACTTTGCAGTAAGCGCCCATGGATTTAAGGTGGCTTATGAAGGTAAGAGAACCATCGTTTTTCTGCACTTCTGCACTACTGTCATTAGAAATGGCCGTTTAATTTGAAAAATGAAAGATACGTGGAATAGAAGTCGGAGACGACTATCAGCTCATCTTAAATTGGGTCTTCACTTAGAAGAGAAATCCATCAGCCGTGAGACATGGACACCATTAATTCTTAAGAGGGGGGACATGAGCTCACACTCATCTCACCTGATTTCCTGCAGGAATTCCACTTCTGAGTTATGGAAGCGCCAGCAACCGCAAATGTAGTAAACTAATCTCATATTTTCCAAATCAAAACCAATCTGCTGAACCTTTTCTGCAACTCCAGAGGTGCAGATGAAATTGCATGGCAGATGGCGATGGGAATTAGTTGAACTAATGGACGTACAGAGTTATCTGTGTTGAAAGAGAGCAGCGTGCAGTGGGGAGCTGTCTAAATATGAACGACCCTCCTGTGACCCCCCCGTGCTCTTTCATCCATTTCTCCATTCCTTCATTATGATATTTCATGTGCTCGATGTTCTCTCTTAAGCGCTCCTTTCATTTCCTGTGTGTTTCATCTCTTCTTTCCTCCTTGGCCTCTCCTCCCGTCCATGTGTCTCTGACTCTTCTCCTCCTTTCTGCTCCCAATACCCTTCAGCTGTTCCATGACTTTCTGTCTTATTCCCTAACCCCGCATTGCAGCCTCCCTCCCTCCTTTCCTTCCCTCCTCCTCCTCCTCCTCCTCCTCCTCCTCCTCCTCCTCCTCCTGCCTCAGACCTGACCGGTGCAGGACCTCTCCCCTCTCCATCTCCCCCTCTCCTGCTCTATTTCTTCTCCCTCCGTCTATCTTTCGGTCTCCAGTGAGAGGCGTGGCTGAATTATCAACTTTGTGCTCGTGTAATGTTCAACAGACTTTCATGTTGATTTTAAAGTCGTGAGGTACGGATATTCACCTGTTACTCAATACTGAAGGCAGGGTAGGACATGTACATCTTCATTAGGGGGACGTTTTCATGACTGGAATCCACGAGCATTTAAAAATAAATTGCGGGTACTTTTTGAAACTTGTTAAAAAATAATGAATATACTTATTTAGGCTTACAGTATATGAGCAATTGTCATAAAATTTCAATAATAAGACTATTAGGCAATAATAAGACTATTAGGCAATAGTCTACAGATTTAGTGTTTTCTTAGATCTTTTGAACAAAAAACAAACAGAAATCAGACGATCATATTCAATGTTATTCTTATTTCTTTGTGGTTTTTTATTGTTATTACATTTTTTAAACGACCATTAACAATTATAACATTTCTTATTTTTTTTTAAAATTCAAAATTATATTTATAATTTTTTTTTGTCTACAGTACAGGCCATACCGATACACACGACAAAGACCGAAAACAAAACGCTATTAAATTATCATAATTATTAGAGGACGTTACGGGGACATTTTGTGCCCCCTTCCTCGTGATATCAGGGCCAACATGATATTTTGTAGGGTCAGTTTTTCTGACGCTGAGTGGAGCGTAATGAGGACAGTGGGGCACTGGGCTGGGGGATATGATGGTGGATGTAACGGCCGCTGGTACAGAGTTCAGGAAAAACCTCTCCCGCCGCCGCGGCTGTGCTGGTGTGATATCGCAAATCCAGCTGCAGCTCACACGGTAGTCACTTGGGCAGCGGAGGAGGAGGAGGAGGAGGAGGAGGAGGAGGATTAAAAATGGACAAAAGGCTTTTACAGAACACCAACATATTCTGTTGGTGTTTCACCACCTTCTGCATGTCCTGACCGATGGACCTGTCCCTGACGTCATGTTCCTGAGCAGCTAGTCTTTGTTTGAAGTGCACTTGTTAACCGACCTGTGACACCCAAACCTTTAAAGAGTCTTTTGTTCTCCGCTCCAGTGATATCTCATGTTATTTCTGTTAGTACGAAAGTTCCAATTAAAAGACGATACTAACCTCCGATGATGCTGGAGGGCTGGGAGCTGGGAGCTGAAATGCATCTCGGGGTATCTTTGTCTTTTTTGCAGTGACTGTATTTTATCACGCAAAAGCAAAATGGAATCTGTTGCTGTTTTGCCAATAAAAGCTTCAAATGAGTGTGAATTGGCTCCAAATAACTGACACCTCCATGTGTTCTGGGAGCAGGAGCTGCCCCATAATGTAAATGAGTCATTACACTCACGAGAATGGACAACCTTTTTACACGTGAACCCACATGCAGAGAGACTTTCAAAATGAGCAGCGGGAAGCTCATCTCGAGGTTTGGCGCGTGTCGCCTATTATCTTTCTGAGCAGAAGCAGATCTGTCGGGCCTGGCAGCGGCAGCGATGCCGTGAGCGTGGACACCGCATGCGTACGAGCCGCCGCCGCGTGGCGCCTCGACCTGTCGGACGGTCTTCACTGTGGGGGGCCTACTCTGTCTACGCTCGGCCTACGCTCGGCCCACTCTGTCTACGCTCGGCCTACGCTCGACCTACGCTCGACCTACTTGGACCATCACATGTGCAGCTCAGCTCCTTATGACTCATTCATTCTTTAATATCCTTGTGATACAAGAGGGTACTCGGCACACAGCGTAAATATTTGAACAACAATCTAAGATGTATGGTGTTATGTACTCCAGCCTCTACAGGCGCCTCGTTATGATGGCGCTATTTACTTTAACGATGTGTTTACAACAAATTGCGTATCGTATGCAACGATGTCATCCGCTGTGAACGAGCCATCTGAGGACGGCGCTACCGGAGAGTTAGAAGCCGCTGGTGCAATGCATCAAGACAACAAGTTTCCTGGCATCGTCATCGTTGTCTTCATCGTCCTCTGGATGAAGAGCGTCTCTTCAGAGACCCACATGCACCACACGTAGACGACTCCCATACGCGTTCATCCGCATTGCATTCATTTACATTTCCTCACGCCTCTCCCTTGTGCTGATGTGGTTATTAGTAAAATGATACGCAAGCAGCTTCCTCTTTGGGCTGAGCGGCGAGTGATGCTTGGAGACACTCGGATCTGATTGAATCATGACTGGATGCACAGGAAGGACACAGGGAAGGACTTGTGGACGGTTGGAATCTAATCTCTCAGCAGCTGTTTGGTCGAGTACCTCCAACTGCGTGTGAGTTGTATTTAGGGCTGCAACAACGAATCGATAAAATCGATAAAAATCGATTATTAAAATAGTTGGCAACGAATTTCATTATCGATTCGTTGTGTCGCGCGATTATTACGGCGCTCAATAAGTCACGGAGAATAAACAAAGTTGAGTTGAGTGCAGAGCGGCGCAGGAGAAACAAGAGCGGAGCGAGAGGAGAGACTGAACGCTGCGTTGTGAGAGCCAATCAGCGCTGAGCTGATCCTCTGTTGATGGATCTAATTGGCTGCTGCTGCTCACGTGGCGCTGGATGCGGAAGTCATTCACGTCGTCGGAGACATTCACGGAGCTAAGTGCGCCTACGGGTGACGTTATGAACCCAGACACCAGGCGCTACATGTCACGACGTGTGTGGCATTTCCACAAGAGTATAACGTCGAAAACGTGGTTATTTATTCCGTGGCGGATAGCGGAAAATATGTTTACACGGAGAAAGGCAACGGAGATAAGCCACGCCCCCACTCGCTGTGGTTCTCGCTCTGATCGGGCGCTCTTTAATGAAGTATCGATACTAAAAATATGCTAAATCACATCGTTTTTAACGTACGGGTACTTTGTTAGTATCGCTACACCGTGCAGCGTGACAGCAGCAGATGTAGCGGACTAACATTCAAGCTAACCTAACTTCCCAAACGCTGTGGACATCTGAACGCTGATTGGCCAAGACGCGACACGTCCCATCAAAGATTTTTTATTGTGAAGAAGAGCACCACTTCACATTTTTTCCGCGTCTCACTGCAATCTCAACGGCAGCGGGCCAGGTGAACAAAATAATAAATCGGAACGCGTCTCTGATATTGTTCAGGGGGCCACATGGGGACCACTGCTCAGGAGAGGAAAGCTGTCAGTCTGTTTGTGACGGTTCATCACCATGGTGACCAGTGAACAGGTTCATCCACATGCTGACCAGTGGATCTCCAGGACCTTTCCATGACTTTAAACCACATTTCCATGACCAAACATTTTGTGAAAACTCGGTGTATACGTGAAAAAGTGAGAAGCTGTAGTATTTATACTAACTGAGAATTCCAAAGCATACCGTATATATACCGTGTAAATTAAAATATGAATAAAACAAATTTGCATTACTTTTGCTTTCTCCCCGGAGTCCTTGTGACTTCACGTCTCATGGGGTCATCGGACCCTATGAGACGGCATAGATCCTATCTGCCTGATGGATCGTCTGGGTCGTGGAATTCCTGCTCCTGACTGCGCCACTGTCCTGTTGAGACTCCGCCCACTGTTGAGACTCCGCCCACTCCTCCTCCCAACCGCCATCTGCCTGATGGATCGTGGAGGTCTCCATCGTGGAATATGCCTACTATGAACTATTCATACACTCTGTCATATTCATTGAATGTATTTTAACTCTAAATCTGTCCTTCTGTACACATTACATCTATTGCATCTGTCCATCCTGGAGAGGGATCCTCCTCTGTTGCTCTCCTCCAGGTTTCTTCCCTTTTTTTCCCCCTGAAGGGTTATTTGGGAGTTTTTCCTGGTCCGATGTGAGGTTTTGGGGCAGGGATGTCTATGTGTACAGATTGTAAAGCACTCTGAGACAAATTTGTAATTTGTGAATTTGGGCTATACAAATAAACTGAATTGAATTGAATTGAATCAGCCGATCCAAAAAAAGAAATGGGCTACACAATAGCCAATCCGGAAAAAAAACGTATCTGTTGTATCTGGGTAAGATTTAATCCAGCAACCAATGAAAATAAAGCATCCTGGAATTGCGCGCGACTGACTGATATCCGAAAATTTCGTTCTGCGGTGGGGGGGGGGGGGGGGGCTGATGGAAATGTCACTCTTGTGCAGGTATGTTACAGTGTGTTGTTTTTATGAGTGTGTTATTAATGAGTGAGTTGTTATTATTACTCTGTTATTTAATTGTTATAAATATGAATAATTAATTAGTTAAGAAAGACAGTTTCTGTTCCTTTTCATTTATTTTATGGTCTTGTAAATCCACTATACGATCACTTTTTCTTTAGTTCACTGTTTTGTATATTATGTGACTATTGAAATGGGTAACGAGAGCGACTCGGGGTTCCTCAGGAGAGCGGAGCACGCGCCGTTGCCCACAGACGACGTCCTCTGTCCCTTTGTATGAATGCAGAATAAACAGTTGCTCCCAGCCTGCCCAGCTCCAGGGAGATTCATTGACCAGGAGACATCTCACAGGGACACGTGCAGCGCCCCAGGGGAGCGTCTGCACATGGGAGTGATGCTGTCTGCTTGCCCTTTTGTTGAAGGTTGTGTATTCGCTGTGAAAACATCTGGAACCTGCGTGAGGCGTCCACCTGCCCTCTGGGTGGAAAAGGCTTAAAGACCGCTGACCCAGAAAACATCTTCTCCCCAAATAATGTCATCTGTCCGTCGGTGGCGATGCAGAGTGACCACTGAGCTGGAAAAGTGTGTGTGTGTGTGGGGGGGGGCTATTTACCAGCTGCATTTCCCAGTGATCCAACATGGCTTCAGTCAATACTCTTCTCCTGCATGAACATCCAGCTCAGCAGCCAGTCGAGCAGCCAGTGGAGCAGCCAGTAGAGCAGCCAGTAGAGCAGCCAGTGGAGCAGCCAGTAGAGCAGCCAGTGGAGCAGCCAGTAGAGCAGCCAGTGGAGCAGCCAGTAGAGCAGCCAGTAGAGCAGCCAGTAGAGCAGCCAGTGGAGCAGCCAGTAGAGCAGCCAGTAGAGCAGCCAGTAGAGCAGCCAGTAGAGCAGCCAGTAGAGCAGCCAGTAGAGCAGCCAGTGGAGCAGCCAGTGGAGCAGCCAGCCAGGCGGCTGCGGTGCTGCCTGTGTGCTCACGTCCTTTGAGGCTACATTACACACCGACTGGCTTCCACCACCTCTCATCACTCCGTGACGAGAGGTGGTGGAAGCCTCTCACTGCAGGTCAAACTCGGGTCTGTCATGATGACTCAGTCCCAGAACATTTATGTTCTGACTGTCTTGTACGATTGACACATTTTGTAAAAGATTTACAACTCGTGTGTTTAGTTTACAAAGGTTTTGTTTGTCATTGTTGGTATTGACTGGTACTTTCTCTGGCATCACAAAAGCAGGTCGCTGCGTGTCATGAAGCGGCGTGGGAGGCGCTCCGTGCTTTGAGAGCTCTCCTTCAGCTTTGTGTGAGCGGACGGGACGTGTGTGTGTTGTGAGGAGGCGTGGCACCAGCTGCTCTCCACCGTACCTGGGGAGCGCCTGTTAGCTCAGAGCTAGAAACCAATGTTTCAGATACGCGTTAGCTCAGAGCTAGAAACCAAGTGTTTCAGATACGCGTTAGCTCAGAGCTAGAAACCAAGTGTTTCAGATACGCGTTAGCTCAGAGCTAGAAACCAAGTGTTTCAGATACGCGTTAGCTCAGAGCTAGAAACCAAGTGTTTCAGATACGCGTTAGCTCAGAGCTAGAAACCAAGTGTTTCAGATACGCGTTAGCTCAGAGCTAGAAACCAAGTGCTTTAGATACGCGTTAGCTCAGAGCTAGAAACCAAGTGCTTTAGATACGCGTTAGCTCAGAGCTAGAAACCAAGTGTTTCAGATACGCGTTAGCTCAGAGCTAGAAACCAAGTGTTTCAGATACGCGTTAGCTCAGAGCTAGAAACCAAGTGCTTTAGATACGCGTTAGCTCAGAGCTAGAAACCAAGTGTTTCAGATACGCGTTAGCTCAGAGCTAGAAACCAAGTGCTTTAGATACGCGTTAGCTCAGAGCTAGAAACCAAGTGCTTTAGATACGCGTTAGCTCAGAGCTAGAAACCAAGTGCTTTAGATACGCGTTAGCTCAGAGCTAGAAACCAAGTGCTTTAGATACGCGTTAGCTCAGAGCTAACTCGTATCTAAAGCACTTGGTTTTTTTAGGGGGCTCTTCAAAGCCTCGTAAAAAGTAGAAATCCTGTTTCAATGTTAAGTGCAGGCTATTATTCAAAGTACTTTGTAATAATACTTCATTATTTATCACAGTTCTGTAGATGCCAGCAGGCGAGGCTGTAACCAGCCGCCTCCTCCGACCTGCGTCACTCGTCTTTTGAATGAATTCCACGTCGTGAATGTCTGAGACTCGCAGGACGGACCGAAGGCCAACGAGTCGTCGCTCACTTTATCTCCTACTTTTTAATTAGTGACCTGGGGTGAGTTTCTCAAACTAGTATTTGAATAAATGTGTTTGCCTTGGTACGTCAGTGTGAATGTTCTGTCGCCAGTACATCTGTAAATCAGATACTGTACACTAGTATTGTAGTGGGAGGTTTTAGTTTTTCTTGCATAGACCATCCATGGGAAATTATTCAAGACCGTTACGTATCCTGTAGAATGTGGCGTCGTAAAATGATTTAGATGTTATCATATTTTTATCTGGCTGAGTGCAATCTGTCTGAGACCCCAGCGACATCTGGAGATTACAGCATCATTCCAGTCAGGGCACACGATGAATTTAAGTCCTTGATTATCAGACGAGTCACAGAAGAGTCACAGAAGAGTCAGAGACACAGAAGAGTCAGAGACACAGACGAGTCACAGAAGAGTCAGAGACACAGAAGAGTCAGAGACACAGACGAGTCACAGACGAGTCACAGAAGAGTCAGAGTCACAGAAGAGTCAGAGACACAGAAGAGTCACAGAAGAGTCAGTCAGAGACACAGAAGAGTCAGAGTCACAGACGAGTCAGTCACAGACGAGCCACAGAAGAGTCAGAGTCACAGACGAGTCAGAGTCACAGACGAGTCACAGAAGAGTCAGAGACACAGAAGAGTCACAGACGAGTCAGAGTCACAGACGAGTCACAGAAGAGTCAGAGACACAGAAGAGTCAGAGACACAGAAGAGTCAGTCAGAGACACAGAAGAGTCAGTCACAGATGAGTCAGAGTCACAGACGAGTCACAGAAGAGTAAGAGACACAGAAGAGTCAGAGTCACAGACGAGTCAGAGTCACAGAAGAGTCAGAGACACAGAAGAGTCACAGACACAGAAGAGTCAGTCACAGACGAGTCAGTCACAGACAAGTCACAGAAGAGTCAGAGACACAGAAGAGTCAGAGACACAGAAGAGTCAGTCACAGACGAGTCAGAGTCACAGACGAGTCACAGAAGAGTCAGAGACACAGAAGAGTCAGAGACACAGAAGAGTCAGTCACAGACGAGTCACAGAAGAGTCAGACACAGAAGAGTCAGTCACAGACGAGTCAGAGTCACAGAAGAGTCAGAGACACAGAAGAGTCACAGACACAGAAGAGTCAGAGTCACAGACGAGTCAGTCACAGACGAGTCACAGAAGAGTCAGAGACACAGAAGAGTCAGAGACACAGAAGAGTCAGAGACACAGAAGAGTCAGTCACAGACGAGTCAGAGTCACAGACGAGTCACAGAAGAGTCAGAGACACAGAAGAGTCAGAGTCACAGACGAGTCAGTCACAGAAGAGTCAGAGACACAGAAGAGTCACAGACACAGAAGAGTCAGAGTCACAGACGAGTCAGTCACAGACGAGTCACAGAAGAGTCAGAGACACAGAAGAGTCAGAGACACAGAAGAGTCAGTCACAGACGAGTCAGTCACAGACGAGTCACAGAAGAGTCAGAGACACAGAAGAGTCAGAGTCACAGACGAGTCAGAGTCACAGAAGAGTCAGAGACACAGAAGAGTCACAGACACAGAAGAGTCAGTCACAGACGAGTCAGTCACAGACGAGTCACAGAAGAGTCAGAGACACAGAAGAGTCAGTCACAGACGAGTCAGAGTCACAGAAGAGTCAGAGACACAGAAGAGTCACAGACACAGAAGAGTCAGAGTCACAGACGAGTCAGTCACAGACGAGTCACAGAAGAGTCAGAGACACAGAAGAGTCAGAGACACAGAAGAGTCAGTCACAGACGAGTCAGAGTCACAGACGAGTCACAGAAGAGTCAGAGACACAGAAGAGTCAGAGTCACAGACGAGTCAGAGTCACAGAAGAGTCAGAGACACAGAAGAGTCACAGACACAGAAGAGTCAGAGTCACAGACGAGTCAGTCACAGACGAGTCACAGAAGAGTCAGAGACACAGAAGAGTCAGAGACACAGAAGAGTCAGTCACAGACGAGTCAGAGTCACAGATGAGTCACAGAAGAGTCAGAGACACAGAAGAGTCAGAGTCACAGACGAGTCACAGAAGAGTCAGACACAGACGAGTCAGAGTCACAGAAGAGTCAGAGACACAGAAGAGTCACAGACGAGTCAGTCACAGACGAGCCACAGAAGAGTCAGAGACACAGAAGAGTCACAGAAGAGTCAGTCACAGAAGAGTCAGAGACACAGAAGAGTCACAGAAGAGTCAGAGACACAGAAGAGTCACAGAAGAGTCAGAGACACAGAAGAGTCACAGAAGAGTCAGAGTCACAGAAGAGTCACAGAAGAGTCAGAGACACAGACGAGTCACAGAAGAGTCAGAGACACAGAAGAGTCAGAGTCACAGACGAGTCACAGAAGAGTCAGAGACACAGAAGAGTCAGAGTCACAGACGAGTCAGAGTCACAGACGAGTCACAGACGAGTCAGAGACACATAAGAGTCATAGAAGAGTCAGAGACACAGAAGAGTCACAGAAGAGTCAGAGACACAGAAGAGTCACAGAAGAGTCAGAGACACAGAAGAGTCAGAGACACAGAAGAGTCAGAGTCACAGACGAGTCAGACGAGTCACAGCCGTCCAGTGGAGACGCCTGTGAGCAGCACATCTCGTGTCTGTGGCCGATGCGTCTGTCCAGGGCGTGAACTCTGCTGCTGTGTACGACCGACACCGCGGTGCCTTCAGGAGCAGGGTTGGGTACCGGAAACCGGTGACAATATTAACTCAGATTAGCACCGTGACGTTGATTTAAGTCTTGCATTCATAGAACAGGGCCAACAAATAATACATAAGCCGTTATAACCATGTTTAAGCTCGAGCTCCAGTCTGGTCTCCGTTGTTGTGGTGCTCCATGAGAACGTCTTCTACAGGGAATCTGGAGAAGAGGTTTTTAATGTCGTCGTTGTCCATCCTCGTTTTGTGCTTCTTCTTTTTTTAAGTACCGGTTCAGGCACCGTTTAGGAACCGGTATCGTTTAAAAAGTGCCGGTTTAGTACCGGCATCAGAGAAAACCCAAACGACACCCATCACCAGTCCGGACGCCCATCTGAGCCTGTCCCCCCCCCCCCCCCCCCCCCCCTCCAGAAGGTGTTTCACCTCCTTCCAGTGAAGCCGTTCTCCTCATAGAAGACGGGTTGGAGGAAGTCGCTCGAGCAGAGCCCCGCCCACAGACACGCTGTGACACTCAACTTCCTCATGGAGTTCTGATCCCACGAGTGTCTGTTGTTACCCCCACAGTGGAGAGCTGCTGATTGCACAGTGAATGTGGCTTTATATAGGCCAACACCACAATTACTAAAAATCCATCCCATTATTTTGTCAACCCACATACTAATTACAATGGAAAGCACCTGGAATGGACTGTGTGTGATGCATATAACCTAACCTTATTTTCCTTTGAACATAATTGGACATCATTCCACTAATAAGTCTCCCCCAGATGGCTCGGCAGCCTGATTCTGCAGCCAGGCTCTTGCTCATCAAGTTTTGTCCTTAATTGCCAGATGAGTGTTAAATAGCTAAAGTGCAGCCTGCGGGCGTCTCCAGGGATCATCGTGCTCCAGTCAAACATCATCGCTGTGATGGAAGGCTTTCTGGGAAACAGCCTCTGGGTCCTGAGGAGTCGTGCATCACATCTGGCAGCACGAAGCGGACCTCCTACAGGAGCTCTAGACTCGTGTTCTGCACAGCAGGGCGCTGCAGCTTGATCTGCTGTCCTCGGGTTATCGGGAGTTTTTAGATATTTAGATTGCTTCATGTGCTCATGTCACACTTTGTTTAACCCACAAACAATTACATTTAAATGCCACAGGCTCCGTAACTCCCGCGCCATGTGTTAGCTGCTCATCAGCGCCGTGCTGCACTGCGTAGGGATGCACAGCGATGTCTTCACCTCATTAATATTCATAGTTACCACATTTCTGGAAGCAGTTTCAGATCCATTGCTTCCCTTTTTGTATAGATTATGCAACATGCCTCTGTATGTATATGTATGTATGTGTATTTGTGTATGTATGTATGTATGCATATGGTTGTGTATATATATATATATATATATAATCGGCATCGGAAATACACAAGGACAAAGGGCAAAACTGACACTAAAATATATCATGTTGCCCCTGGTATCACGAGGAGGGGCGAGAAATGCCCCAATAGTTTCCTCAAATAATAACTGTTGTTGTTCTTTGTGTTGTCTGTCCTATCTGTATTGCTTGTACTAGGTAGGTACACAAATAAGATTTTTTAAAAGAAATAAGTTATAATTGTTAATAGTCGTTTAAAAAATGTAATAACAATAAATAACCACAAAGAAATAAGAATAACTTTGAATATGATTGTCCGATTTATGTTTTCTATTTTGTTTAAAAAAATCTAAAAACACTGAATCTGTAGACTACTAGTCTTATTAATTGCTCATATACTGTAATCGAAATAAGTATATTTATTATTTTTGAACAACGGTTAAATGTTATTTCACAAGTTTCAAAAAGTGTCCCTAGTTTCTTTTTAAATGCCCCTGGACTTCAGTCAGTGGGGGAAAAACTGCCACCTAAAAAGTATATACATTTCCTACCCTGATATATATATATATATATATAGATATCTATATATATACATATGCAGGCACGTGCACAGACATTTTGGGGGGCAGGTGCTCAAACCTAAAAAAAAGGGCACCCATTGCCAAAGAAAAAATTCGGACAAAGTTGAAGCATAACACCAATGATGCTGTCCTCGACCTGCATTTCCTCTGGGCAGGATTAGACCGCTAACTTACATTTTCTTTATGAATAAAGATGAATTATTATATAGCAACAGTACAAGCGTTCTGATTGGATAATGGGTCGTCATGCCAGCCACTATCGCCCTCCTCGCTGGTCTGATACAGATCCGTATTGCCCTCTGACCTCATTTTCAAAATGAGCGATATTGATCGTCATCAACAGCCAAGAAGAAATTCAGAAGCAGCGAAAATGTGTTATTGAAAGTGATGAAGAGGAGAAACTATAGTTTGGATCACTTGTGTTGTTACTTTACTGTAAATTAAATCTATTTTAGCTGAGCTGTGTTGTTCGTTTTCTATAAGATTGATCGTTGTAAGACTGGAACAGACAAAACAAAGAGATAACACATAAAACAATGATGCACAAGGATAGCATGACACCGAGAGCTAGCATAGTTAGAATAGTTTAGCTCCTATTTTCTGCCTGTGAATTCTCGTGACATTTATAAACATACTTTCAAATATGTCTAAACAGCATTTATACAACACAACAAAGATTCTCTCTCTCTCTCACTCAAACATGACATCAGTAAACAGCTGCAAGGCTTTTAAATCATGGATTTCTGAGTTTTTGTTTGTTTATTTTTTTTAGGAAACGTCGACCAGTTGTGACGTCATGTTTTCAGCAGCGCTAATGTTGTGGTTGATTTATCACAAAACAACGTTGTGAGCGCTTGTGAGCACGTCGGGGCGAAATTCTCACAAGAACTCAAATAAATGCCCCGTCGGATATCAAATCACATTTGGGGGGAGTTTATGACAGAGAGAGTAACTTTTATTCTTAAATACTGATGAATGAAAAAAAAGTGTCTCCAGCAAAAAGGGCACTTTTCTCATCCAGGGCAAAAGGGCTGGTGCTTGAGCACCACTAGGGGTCTATCTGTGCACGTGCCTGTACATATGTATATATATATATATGTATATATTAGGGCTGTCAATCGATTAAAAAAAATTAACTAATTAATCGCACATTTTGAAATTCATTAATCGCGATTAAAAGTGTTTTTTCTTCTTTTTAAAGACAAAACTTCACACAGAGCTGTGTTTTCAAAGAGGCTCCTACCTATAAAGTGCCAGTGAGGTATTTAATATTGTGGATGATGAATTGTTTCTTCAGTGAAACATCCAGATTAGTAAAAAAAAAAAAGTATATTGAGACCCCATTGGTCCTGTCATCTTTAACACTGAAATTCACCTTTTAAAGGCGTTTGCATATGACACATCCCCACGTGTTCTACATCAAACATTCCAGAACAATCTCAGCTCTATTCAATGAGGCACATTGTCCTCGCGCCGTGTTCTCTGCTCACTGACTGACAGGCTGCTAATGAGCCTCACCTGTGAGGTGGGAGGTCCTTTGTGATTTACTGAGTGTTCATTGGTTGTTTTTTTCGCAAAATGTTGACAGACAAACGGATTGACAAATCACGGTGAAGGTTTCGTGTGAGGAGTTCTTTCCGCGCCGCGTCCCCCGACACGTCGCCCCTCCGTTCCTCTGTGTATCAGAGGGGGAGACGTGAGGAAGGAGGAGCAGGAGGAAACCCGACTGATTCATCCACGAGTTTAAACTCATTTCTGCTCCTTATTTTCGCGGAGAAATATTTGTTTTAAAAACGGAAACAGTGTCAAACCGTACTGCCGCTGTTTGAAATTCAGGGGAGTGAAAAAACTTCAACGAACACCGGAAGTAAACAAAGTTGCGTTAATTGCGTTAAAATATTTTATTGCGTTAACGCGGCCAAATTAATCGCATAGATTAACGCGTTAACGCTGACAGCCCTAGTATATATATATATGTATATATATAATGCATGAGATATGAGACGGGAAGCTTGTCAGATATCTGAATGTCAAGTAAAACTGCTGAGGTTAAACTAAACTTTGTGTAAATAATAGTTCAAGTTCTCTGATGTAATTAGACGTGCTGTTCTTCACCTCCGACATGTGCTGTTCTTCACCTCCGACATGTGCTGTTCTTCACCTCCGACATGTGCTGTTCTTCACCTCCGACATGTGCTGCTCTTCACCTCCGACATGTGCTGTTCTTCACCTCCGACATGTGCTGTTCTTCACCTCCGACATGTGCTGTTCTTCACATCCGACATGTGCTGCTCTTCACCTCCGACATGTGCTGTTCTTCACCTCCAACCTGTGCTGTTCTTCACCTCCGACATGTGCTGTTCTTCACCTCCGACATGTGCTGTTCTTCACCTCCGACATGTGCTGCTCTTCACCTCCGACATGTGCTGTTCTTCACCTCCAACCTGTGCTGTTCTTCACCTCCGACATGTGCTGTTCTTCACATCTGACATGTGCTGTTCTTCACCTCCGACATGTGCTGTTCTTCACCTCCGACATGTGCTGTTCTTCACATCCGACATGTGCTGTTCTTCACATCCGACCTGTGCTGCTCTTCACCTCCGACATGTGCTGTTCTTCACATCCGACATGTGCTGCTCTTCACCTCCGACATGTACTGTTCTTCACCTCCGACATGTGCTGTTCTTCACCTCCGACATGTGCTGTTCTTCACCTCTGACATGTGCTGCTCTTCACCTCCGACACGTGCTGTTCTTCACCTCCGACACGTGCTGTTCTTCACCTCCGACATGTGCTGCTCTTCACCTCCGACATGTGCTGTTCTTCACCTCTGACATGTGCTGCTCTTCACCTCCGACACGTGCTGTTCTTCACCTCCGACATGTGCTGTTCTTCACCTCCGACATGTGCTGCTCTTCACATCCGACATGTGCTGTTCTTCACCTCCGACACGTGCTGTTCTTCACCTCCGACACGTGCTGTTCTTCACCTCCGACACGTGCTGTTCTTCACCTCCGACATGTGCTGTTCTTCACCTCCGACACCTGCTGTTCTTCACCTCCGACATGTGCTGTTCTTCACATCCGACATGTGCTGTTCTTCACCTCCGACATGTGCTGTTCTTCACCTCCGACATGTGCTGTTCTTCACCTCCGACATGTGCTGTTCTTCACCTCCGACATGTGCTGTTCTTCACCTCCGACATGTGCTGTTCTTCACCTCCAACCTGTGCTGTTCTTCACCTCCGACATGTGCTGTTCTTCACCTCCGACATGTGCTGCTCTTCACCTCCGACATGTGCTGTTCTTCACATCCGACATGTGCTGTTCTTCACATCCGACATGTGCTGTCCTTCACCTCCGACATGTGCTGTTCTTCACCTCCGACATGTGCTGTTCTTCACCTCCGGCATGTGCTGCTCTTCACCTCCCACATGTGCTGTTCTTCACCTCCGACATGTGCTGTTCTTCACATCCGACATGTGCTGTTCTTCACCTCCGACATGTGCTGTTCTTCACCTCCGACATGTGCTGTTCTTCACCTCCGACACGTGCTGTTCTTCACCTCCGACACGTGCTGTTCTTCACCTCCGACATGTGCTGTTCTTCACCTCAGACATGTGCTGTTCTTCACCTCCGACATGTGCTGTTCTTCACCTCCGACATGTGCTGTTCTTCACCTCCGACACCTGCTGTTCTTCACCTCCGACATGTGCTGTTCTTCACATCCGACATGTGCTGTTCTTCACCTCCGACATGTGCTGTTCTTCACCTCCGACATGTGCTGTTCTTCACCTCCGACATGTGCTGCTCTTCACCTCCGACATGTGCTGTTCTTCACCTCCGACACGTGCTGTTCTTCACCTCCGACATGTGCTGTTCTTCACATCCGACATGTGCTGTTCTTCACCTCCGACATGTGCTGCTCTTCACCTCCGACATGTGCTGTTCTTCACCTCCGACATGTGCTGTTCTTCACCTCCGACATGTGCTGCTCTTCACCTCCGACATGTGCTGTTCTTCACATCCGACATGTGCTGTTCTTCACATCCGACATGTGCTGTTCTTCACCTCCGACATGTGCTGTTCTTCACCTCCGACATGTGCTGTTCTTCACCTCCGACATGTGCTGTTCTTCACCTCCGACATGTGCTGTTCTTCACATCCGACATGTGCTGTTCTTCACCTCCGACATGTGCTGTTCTTCACCTCCGACATGTGCTGCTCTTCACCTCCGACATGTGCTGTTCTTCACCTCCGACATGTGCTGTTCTTCACATCCGACATGTGCTGTTCTTCACCTCCGACATGTGCTGTTCTTCACCTCCGACATGTGCTGTTCTTCACCTCCGACACGTGCTGTTCTTCACCTCCGACACGTGCTGTTCTTCACCTCCGACATGTGCTGTTCTTCACCTCCGACATGTGCTGTTCTTCACCTCCGACATGTGCTGTTCTTCACCTCCGACACGTGCTGTTCTTCACCTCCGACACCTGCTGTTCTTCACCTCCGACATGTGCTGTTCTTCACATCCGACATGTGCTGTTCTTCACCTCCGACATGTGCTGTTCTTCACCTCCCCCATGTGCTGTTCTTCACCTCCGACATGTGCTGCTCTTCACCTCCCACATGGGCTGTTCTTCACCTCCGACACGTGCTGTTCTTCACCTCCGCCATGTGCTGTTCTTCACCTCCGACATGTGCTGTTCTTCACCTCCCCCATGTGCTGCTCTTCACCTCCGCCATGTGCTGTTCTTCACCTCCGCCATGTGCTGTTCTTCACCTCCGACATGTGCTGCTCTTCACCTCCGACATGTGCTGTTCTTCACATCCGACATGTGCTGTTCTTCACATCCGACATGTGCTGCTCTTCACCTCCGACATGTGCTGTTCTTCACCTCCGACATGTGCTGTTCTTCACCTCCGACATGTGCTGTTCTTCACCTCCGACATGTGCTGCTCTTCACCTCCGACATGTGCTGTTCTTCACCTCCCCCATGTGCTGTTCTTCACCTCCCACATGTGCTGTTCTTCTCCTCCGACATGTGCTGTTCTTCACATCCGACATGTGCTGTTCTTCACCTCCGACATGTGCTGTTCTTCACCTCCGACATGTGCTGCTCTTCACCTCCGACATGTGCTGTTCTTCACCTCCGACATGTGCTGTTCTTCACATCCGACATGTGCTGTTCTTCACCTCCGACATGTGCTGTTCTTCACCTCCGACATGTGCTGTTCTTCACCTCCGACATGTGCTGTTCTTCACCTCCGACATGTGCTGCTCTTCACCTCCGACACGTGCTGCTCTTCACCTCCGACACGTGCTGTTCTTCACCTCCGACATGTGCTGTTCTTCACCTCCGACATGTGCTGCTCTTCACCCATGTGCTGCTCTTCACCTCCCACATGTGCTGTTCTTCACCTCCGACCTGTGCTGTTCTTCACCTCCGACATGTGCTGCTCTTCACCTCCGACATGTGCTGTTCTTCACATCCGACATGTGCTGTTCTTCACCTCCGACATGTGCTGTTCTTCACCTCCGACATGTGCTGTTCTTCACCTCCGACCTGTGCACAGGTCGGATGTCAAAGCTCAACTCTGCTTCTCCGGCTCACGCGTGTTGGCCAGGTGTCATTAGTGCTTCCCCCAGCATGCACCTCACCATAACCACTCAAACAAGCTGTCACTCATCTAATTATGTCGGTTTCTAATGTCGCCTCTATAAGAAACAAACAGCCGGCAGTCGATGCCGAGGATTTATTCCTGCATTCATTTGCGGTCGTGCGTATGAGGCTGTTAACGTGGCCATCTGCAGTGCAGAGCGGATTAGAAATTGGATTTCCAAAATGATTCCTGGAACTTGTTCCTGCATTTAAAGCTTCTCTGCAGGACGAGGCGCTCCGACATCGCTCTGTCCCTCCGTCCTCAGGTCCAGGAGCACTGTGGAGCTTCTAAATTGCCTTTTTGTTCCCTGGCTTTTCAGTTGGAATAATTTGCACCCGAACAGATGCCACATATGAAAAAACCTAATATTTCTGACTTGACTGCATGATGAGTGACGAGCGTTCGGCTGAAGGAAGTTCAGCCAGACACGTCTGGATGTGATCTCACTAATTGGGTTTTGTTCGTCGTTCCCCAGAGTCGGCGTCACGGAGCCGAGTGTCTCCTGCTCATGTCTGAGAGGAAAAGACGTATCTGAGCTTAGCAAAGTTATATTCTTTATATAATACAATTAAATGAGCTGATTATTAAGTGTGGATCTTAAAGTGTGGATTTTAAACTATTTGATTTGTACAAAAATGATCTTTAGCTTATTGTAAATATTTAACTGTGATTAGATGACAAAGCATGAGTTCACTAATCCCTCATCATAGAACATCATAAGTCTCCAAAGGATCCCAGATCTTTGTCCTGCAGCAAAGCGGCGCTCTGCTGTCACCTCGTCGTGGTGATGTATGTTTCATGCAGGTTGGACATGTGGCAGCGTGAGTTATGAGGTCTGCTGGAGGAGAGAAATGTTCTGGAAGGTTGTGATGAAGTTAAAGAATCCAGGATGGAGGAAGAGGCCAGACCTCTTCATCACTTGCTCTAGAGAAGAGTTCTGTTCATAGTTTGTAAAAGAATACATTGATCATCATCACTCTAACTCTGTCAGCACATGAGCACAACATGAGGCGACTCATTGCTTTATAGTGAGATATATATATATATAATATCACTTCAATGTGCCATCTTCAGAAGAGTTTCTGCCAAGATATAAACAAAGATACATAGGATATTTGTCAGTTATGATAGTTTGAGTACATAATATTCAAGTCCTTCTATTAATATACCTGCGTAATCAGACTAGGTGTCGGATAAAAGGCGCTCTTTAAAATAAATTGAAAGTCTAGTGCACATTCAGTTCTGTAATTTCTTTTTTAAATATATATTTTCGTGATGAGATCTGTCTGCAGCTGCAGCGTCCTCAACGTTCTCTTTTTTATCTCCCTTGCTTCCTCTGTCCTTAGGCTTTGTGCGAGTGCACTTGATGCCCCCCCCCCCACCCCCCATTACAGCTTCCAGCTATAAATTAGTATTTTGTGAACTCTTAATGTAAAGCAATGGGTAAGACAGCGCTGTGGTACTTCAACATTCTTATCCTCTTCCCGGGTGATTCCAGATCTGCAGACATAACTAAGCATCTGAGTAGCGATGGCGTAAATGTCAGCCTGACATTTACTGGCTATTAGCATTTAAATAAATGCTCCGAACACCAACAGCCGAGATGACTAACAATCTCACATATAATACGGACGTCTTGGAGGTCCATAGAAACACAACCACATCGCTCCGTACACATGACGAGGGCCGCGTGGTTCCTCTCAGGGCTCCAACACAGACGAGACTCAGAGACGCAAAACCATCGCCTTTAAACGCGGCGCGTTGTTCTAGTGTTTAGGAGCGCTGACAAGTTAAAATATTCTCAACTTTAAGCGTAAGGCGTGGAGGAACACCGCTCATCAACGTCACACTTGGCCAAGGCAGCCAATAGGATCAACAGGAGGCCCAAGGCAGCCAATAGGATCAACAGGAGGCCCAAGGCAGCCAATAGGATCAACAGGAGGCCCAAGGCAGCCAATAGGATCAACAGGAGGCCCAAGGCAGCCAATAGGATCAACAGGAGGCTCAAGGCAGCCAATAGGATCAACAGGAGGCCCAAGGCAGCCAATAGGATGAACAGGAGGCACAAGGTAGCCAATAGGATGAACAGGAGGCCCAAGGCAGCCAATAGGATGAACAGGAGGCCCAAGGCAGCCAATAGGATCAACAGGAGGCTCAAGGCAGCCAATAGGATGAACAGGAGGCCCAAGGCAGCCAATAGGATCAACAGGAGGCCCAAGGCAGCCAATAGGATGAACAGGAGGCCCAAGGTAGCCAATAGGATGAACAGGAGGCCCAAGGCAGCCAATAGGATGAACAGGAGGCCCAAGGCAGCCAATAGGATCAACAGGAGGCTCAAGGCAGCCAATAGGATCAACAGGAGGCTCAAGGCAGCCAATAGGATGAACAGGAGGCTCAAGGCAGCCAATAGGATCAACAGGAGGCCCAAGGCAGCCAATAGGATGACAGGAGGCCCAAGGCAGCCAATAGGATCAACAGGAGGCCCAAGGCAGCCAATAGGATGAGACGCTCATATTGTCGTATTTAATGATGAAGATCTTTATAATTGTAAATAGAAACACGACTCCAGCTGACTCCTGCTCAGGAAGTGAAACTGAAAGCTTCGCCATCGAGACACCATTCGAGGAATAGATGCTGGTATTCTCCGTTCTCTTTCCTTTCTTCTTCTTAATATCTGAACCCATGTCTCCGGCTGGTTGCTCTCCAGGCGCACGCCGCTGGTTTGCCTGGAGCGTTTCTGCCAAGGCGTTTTAGGAACGGCTGAGCTTCTAAAGTCTCGCCCGGTGATCGCGCCCTTAACCATTCATGTCTCCTTCCATTCCCCAGAGCTGAGGAGCAGCTCGTGTGGGAACCCGGGCGTTCCCCCCAAAGGCATCCTGAACGGGACGCAGTTCAACGTCGGCCACAAGATCCGCTACCGCTGCGTCACCGGCTACGTCCTGGACGGCCACTCGCTGCTCACCTGCGTGACGACGGCAGCCGGCGTGTCGGTGTGGGACTTCCCCGTGCCGATCTGCAGAGGTAGGAGAGTTCCATCCCTGAGATCACGTTATAAATCATTCACGCTGCTCGTCATCGCTGCCGCTGCCGGCCGGCCTCCCGGTAGGACGGCGGCGGCTACGCGTTATCTTCACATCCTAGGGCTCCCCGAGGGCGTTTGAAATGAGCACAGGATTGTTCTCTCTCTTTTTTTGTCGCTGTTTTCATGAATTGCTTAAAGTTAATTGCTTTGACGTGATTGACAGCTCGATGGCGTGTGATTGGGCGACGGCTCTGGCGTCCCTCGGATCTATTCATGCAGTTACAGTCTAATGAGATGGAGTGATTGTTATCATGTTGAAGAAGTTGATTGGATCCTCCGTGGTTCAAAGGGTTAATACAATAATTATAAAAACATTAATTCTGTTAGTTTACTAGATCTCGGGATGTACTTAAAGCAGAGCGATGGCCCGCCTGGAGGATTGGAACCTTTCAGGCTCCTGTGGGTCTCACGTGTCAGGCTGACTGAGCTGATGCGTGAGTGCATGCGGGCGGTTGGCTGTGGGGAACATTATTAACCATTACCTCAGTAAAAGTGACCCAAAAATAAAACTCTTTGTTGTATTTTGAAGGGCTGCGAAGACAAATGTAAGATGTCGCGCTGCCGTCTCGTAAACATCGGCTCGGATGCGGAGCATCTCCTCTAATAATGCACCGAACCTGCTCAGGCTGCTGCAATATAAGAACAAACATAGATATATACTAGAGATGCACCGATCAGGTTTGTTGGTGCCGATCACTGAAATCAGTATCTGCCGATCTGATAATACCGATCACCGATCACGGATCACTGAAATCAGTATCTGCCGATCCGATAATAGCGATCACCGATCACGGTGTCGATTGAAGCATTCTATTTATTGTGTAGCATTATTGCTATGAGGACTATGAGGAAATACATATATAAAGCACCTCAAACATTAAAGAAATTACAGATTTCTTTAAACATTTAGAACTTTTAATTTGAAAAATCTCTTAATTGCGACAGTAAATCTGTTTGATTGCCAGGCTAGGAGAAGTCAGGGACGTCCTGAACACATCTGCATCAGTCGTTGCCTGGGACTCTGAGGGAAAACATATCTAGAGCGCCTCAAACATTTAAAAAATGACACATTTCTTTAACCATTTAGGACTTTTACTTTAAAAAAATGTCCTAATTGATACATTAAAATAGTTTGATTGCTATTGTAGGGGATTTCAGATATGTATGGAACACATCTGCATCATTCATTTCCTGGAACTCTTGGGGAAATCTAATTACAGGACTTTTTTTATCATACAAAAGTCTGACTTATTTTTATAAACTCTTCCTTGGTCCAGTAAAAATGTTTTAATGTTAGCATAATTTAAGCTAAATCTCAGAAATGATCTATAAAGATACATCAGTTCATTGTTTACTTTTATATGTTCGTGTATGATTTGTCGACATCTTATTTTGATAAACGGATGTTGTTTCACGTGGTTCTTTCTTCTTCTTCTTCTGTGTGTCTAATTTAAGTTTGTTTGAATGATACTCCAGTGCTTTATACCCGCAGGTGCATCAGCTTATAGTGTATAAACAGTTCATTGTTTACTTTTATATGTTCGTGTATGATTTGTCGACATCTTATTTTGAAAAACGGATGTTGTGTCACGTGGTTCTTTCCGCTAACTTGATCAAACCCTCTTTGCTCCTGATGGAATGTGTTTAGCGTGAGCATCTCTAGGGGCAGACATGTGAGAGTCGGCTGAGTCGACCCAGAGATTCAACTCGGGGGACGCCGCTCGGTGGTGAGGATCCCCTCTGACCTCTCACTCTGCGGCCCTCGCCGGGCGCATCGTCTCCGGTGCGCTGCGATTGAAACGTCTCTGATAGTTTTTCTCGCCAATGTTACGTCATCTGATCAGCCGTTTTGATCGGTTATACTGTATATATTAGGGATGCGCCGATCGGTGCATCCCTAATATATACAGTATATAATAGGGATGCACCGATCTGATCGGCGCCGATCCATATCGGCCGATATTGCCATTATCGGTTTTGATCGGCGTTCTCAAAACGGCCGATCAAACCGATCGATCAGATGACGTAACATCTGCGAGAAAAACTATCAGACGTTTCAATCGCCGCGCACGGCAACGGAGACGATGCGCCCGGCGAGGGCCGTCAGAGTGAAAGGTCAGAGGGGATCCTCACCACCGAGCGGCGTCCCCGTCCCCCGAGTTGAATCTCTGGGTCGACTCAGCCGACTCTCACATAGACTGATGCTCACGGTAAACACATTCCATCGGGAGCGAGAGGGTTTTGATAACGTTAGCGGAAGGATTAAAGTGACAACATCCGGTTTTGCAAAGTTCGCGGAAAGAACCACGTGAAACAACATCCGTTTATCAAAATAAGATGTCGACAAATCATTCACTAGCATATAAAAGTAAACAATGAACTGATTTTGTATCTTTATAGATCGTTTCTGAGATTTAGCTTAAATTATGCTAACATTAAAACATTTTTACTGGACCAAGGAAGAGTTTATAAAAATAAGTCAGACTTTTGTATGTTAAGAAAAGTCCTGTATATAGATTTCCCCAAGAGTTCCAGGAAATGAATGATGCAGATGTGTTCCATACATATCTGAAATCCCCTACAATAGCAATCAAACAATTGTAATGTATCAATTAGGAAATTTTTCAAAGTAAAAGTCCTAAATGTTTAAAGAAATCTGTAATTTCTTTCATGTTTGAGGTGCTTTATATATGTATTTCCTCATAGTCCTCATAGCAATAATGCTACACAATAAATAGAATGCTTCAATCAACACCGTGATCGGTATTATCGGTGATCGGCAGATACTGATTTCAGTGATCGGTGATCAGCACCAAAAACCTGATCGGTGCATCTCTACTGTATATATATATATACTGTATATATATATATGTAGTATCCGGGTACAGACAGATCCGTCTACAGTATCAGAATACGTTTTAGAGTTTGCCTGAGGCGTAATCGGTTTCTTCTCTGACGCTTGAAGAGCTCCAGGATGGTTCCTGCCTCGTGTTCATGAACACTGTGTTGGCCGGGCGTGAACCCTCGAGGACGCGGCGCGTTGCTGGTTCGTCTGGCGAGCTCCTCCGAGACGCCGGCCGATGGTTTCTTACAGCAGCCGGTCGCTTGCTGTGCTGAGAGGAGTCCGGTCGTCACTTCATGACACACGACGGACGTGGAGCGACGTGGAGCCTCCAGGAATATGTGATGAGGGACATCAGGGACGTCGTTCTGGTTTGTAGTTCATCGGTAAGGCGCCGGTCCCAACGTCTGGACAGTGTTTTCAGTGTTTTCATTGTTTTCATTTGGCACGACGGGTTCAAAATGAGGGGCGGCAGGCGAGACGCTGCAGATGCTCCTCCAGAGGCCAACGAGAGACCCAAAGCTTTGGACCTGCGATCCTGGTCCCCGCTCAGCGTTAGCGGATTAGCTCTCATCGACATTCAAAGCTCGTCTGAGGCTCAGTTTGGACTTTTAAACAACGTTTTTTTTTGCTGCATTTGTTTAAAGGTGCAAGATACGAGATGGGAGCATTGTGAGCGACTCGACATGTCGGTAGTTTATCTGGTAGCTCGTAGCCAACGATGCTAACAGCGCTAACGAAGTGTGAAAGGGCTGACGGAGCTAAAAGTGTCTGCTTTTTGGTTTCTTGGACACACTGCAGCAGAACCTACGCCGTCCACATGGTGCATTCAGCGTGCAGTACATTGGGATACACGTCCTCGCTACATGGCACCTCGACTTTGACCCCCTGGTGGGTCAGAACAGCCAGGAGACGCATGTCGGCTCGCACACTGCAAAATACGACCGGATGAAGGAAATCCTGCTGGTGGTCGAAGGGTACTGCATTCCACTGGCTTTGCATTGGGACGTACCTCATCGTGTGTAAAGGTGCGTTCACACCAAAAGAGAAGCGATTTTTCGCGTCACCCAAAACGCGTGAGTTTACTCGCTCGACCGTTAGCCGTGTTCTCACCATGAGCGTCGAGACGCTCCGCGAGGGGCGGGGCTTATCTCCGTGTCTCGTCTCCGTAGAGACCGTTATCATCTCCTTCATCCACCAGAATAACTCACCACTAGTTCTGCTTTATATTTGTTGAGGACGTCCCCGTGTTTCGGATCATGACATTAATATATATATATATATATATATATATATATAAATTTATACATGACATCACCCGTAGGCTCACTCAGCTCGGTCACTTTCACCGATGAAGTCATTGTTACGTCTGAAGGACTTCCGCTTCCAGCTACGAGAGAGAACTCAAGAGCCGATTGGCCCGAGTTGCCAGATGACGCCTCAAAGTGAAATATTTCAACTCGGGGCTAAAATTGTGCCGCTGTAAACGCGTCGCCCACATCGCGTCGCCCCAAACGCGCCGCCCGGGAAAATGTCGCGTCTATCGCAGCCACAAGCGTCTGTACGTTGACTTTTCATGGGATTTGGTAGCGCGAAAAAAAATTTCCGCTTTTGGTGTGAACGCACCTTTAGTGTGTTAGTGTGTGTACTGGAACACACCAGGTTTACACCAGGTTTAGCCACTCTTCCACGACCACGTTGTTGTCAGAGCGGCGGCTATCAGCTAGCCAGTGGGCGCTCACATGCAACACGCACGGCTACATTAACAAACACGTCAGAGACCCAGACCTCAGGCTCTGCTTCAGGGTTTGAGTGAAAGACATTCTGATCATTTCCTTTCAATCAAACACAACCGGCTGCTCTTGTGTTTTACTGAAAATAACCTTCTTCAAAAATCCATCATCTTCCACCTTGGCGTGTTTGGAGTCTGTGTGTGATTTCATCGCCTCTTCATGTCAGCACAGATCTGTTATTGAGGCGAAAAGCAGGAAATAACTGAAGCTGCTGGTTGAATACATGCTGATGATAAATGGACCTGGAGCTCTTTTCTCGTCTTTAGCACTTCCACTTCGGCGTTCGACCCACCAGGACTAGAGGACATTCATATCAACCACAACGAGACGCTAGTGGACGACCAGGTCTGAGATGTGCAAAGTCATCCCAACAGAGGAGAGACCCCCCCCGCCCATCTCAATACACAAGCCAAAGAAAGCAGATCATTGGACAGACAGAAAACGCTCAGGACGTGATTCAGAAATGAGAAGTTCGGATGGAACGAAAAAAAAAGGTTCCTTTCCATTTCAAGGATGGTGTTCGTCTCGATTGCTTTATTTCTGTCACACACACACACACTCACACACACACACACACACTCACACACACCTCTAAATCCAGCTCCTGAACGTAGGCAGATGGTCCTTTGATCTCATTTCCTGAGCGATGCTGCCCTTTCTGCTCATCACCAATTGTTTCACACAAAACCCACGGCAACACAACCCCCCCCACACACACACACCTCAGTCCCTCAACCGGTCACCTCCTTTTGTTTCCCTCTCTTCCTCTTTCATCTCTGCCAGTCCTCCTCTCCTCCAGTCCTCTGTGGCTGTGAGCTGGCTGACAGGAAGACGAGAGGAACAGAGGAGGAGAGGACAAGGCAGGATAATAACAATTACAAAAAAGCAGGATAATAAAGACATATAACCACATTTTACCAAACATTAAACCTCGTTGCTAAACTGTAATTACCAGGTCTAAATATATTTGCTGGACAGCGTTGTCAATTCTCATTTAATTAAAAGTCTCACTGCAGTTTCTCAGGATGTCCTTTTGATCCTTATATAAAACAACCCACACACAACCATGATGCTTATTTATCTCTAGTATTGAGTTGATGGCATGGCAGGGCTGTCAGTGTTATAGGCATCCCATAATAATACACTATAGTTCCTGTGCAGCCTCCTCATGCCATGAAGCTGAGCTCATCCTGAGACGGCAGCCTCCTCACAGGAAGGAGGATGAATGTTCTCTCGCCGCATGTTGATTCCTCCCATCCTGCACAGCCAAGGACCGCAAGGCCCTACGTCGTGTGGTCAGGACTGGAGTTCATCATCGGTAGGGAGCTCCCAGCCCTGCAGGACACAGACCACACGATGCCTCAGGAAGACTGGCAGGATCCTAAAGGACTGCCATCATCAGCCTTCAGCCTGTTCACCCCGCTGCCTCTGGAAGGCGTCCCGTAGGATCCGGTCTCGCACACAGAGACTGGAGAACAGTTTCTTCCCGAGAGCCATCAGGCTGCTCAATGGACACTGACACACGATCGACACTTTTGCACTCGACACTTTACACTCGTCACTTTACATACACTGTCACTTTCAGCCTTGTACTTACACTTACACTTTCTATTGCACTACCTGCTTTCACTACCTGCTACTCCCATTTGTCTGTAGTTTAGTTATTATGTGTATTATATGTTAGTATTATGTTCAGAGTTCTTGTACAGTGTGTATGTCATGTTATGTTATGTTATATTATGTTCGGCTATGATAGTTGTTGTGTGGTGCCTTGTCCTAAGAATTTCAGTGCCCAGTCTGACCCTGTGTCATTCTGTGTATCTGACAATAAAAGACTTGACTTGACTTGACTTAATTGGTCCCTGGACGTTCATTAAGCCGGGCAGCGAGACGGCAAACCAGGACGTCGTGGTAACGTGAGAATACGGTCCGCCGAGACGCCGGCCAGAGGAACATTACTCCTCCGCTACACTTCTATCTCTGCTAATGCGGCCGGGCTGGAGCCGGCTCCCTCCGCGACGCCTTTCCAACTCTCTGCTACTCAAATTGAAAATGCTTTCGATCCCGGCGAGTGCTAAACTGTCCCCCACAGTTACTGCGAATATCGAAACGGCTCGATATCCGAGCCGCTGCCAGACGTCCTTCTATTAATTTAATGCGCCTGATAACGAGCCTCCATTGTAAGAGTAGGAATTGGGTTACCACGGTGATCCTCATATTCAATATCCATTGATTTCTTCCGGATAATAATACGATGTGAATGTCATTATTTTTAGTAAACACAAATTACCAACCCCCACCCCGAGTTTATTGAATCCTCTTCTCATTATCCATCCACAGAATGCCTCGGCATCCATTGGAACTTCCATTAAGCACCAAAAATGACATGCAGCAACATGCGTGATGCAGTGATGCAAGGAAATTGTATTATTATAATATATATATATATATATTAGGGCTGTGAAACGATTAACATTTTTAATCGGGTTAATCACAGGTTTTTGTGGATTAATCATGATTAATCACATATTACCGATATTCTCGGTATATTTTGTGAGAACATAGAGATTTATGACAAAAGACGGATATATACATTTATACATTCTTCTATACAATGGTGCTGCAACTCAGCAGTTATTTAGCAGTTTTCTTCCATATGGAACATTAATACATCTTCATCTTAAACAGAATGTTTAACCCTCCTGTTACCTTTCGGGTCAATTTGACCCCATTCAATGTTTAATGTCGGTGTTCTTTGGGGTCAATTTGACCCCAGGCTGTTTTTCACTGTGTCAAACATATCAGAAATATCAACTTTTTTATTTATTTAAAGGGCTATTTAGGTAGTCAACAAACAAACATAAAGAACCTCACACTTAAACTTGGGAAGCAATATTAATTCTAATAATTTTCTGGAGGTTTTAATTGCTGGGGTCAAATTGACCCCACGGGTAAAATATGTTAGTAAATGTAAAGGTAACAGGAGGGTTAAACAGAACATTTTTCTCTTGTTTGTCAACCATTAACTCCACCATGATACAATCTAAAGGTGGACAGATTGACAAGTGACTTTTTTTTTGCTCGGTCCCGATGCGCGCAAGACGGAGCTCTGCGGCGCGAGACGGAGATCGATAAGTGTTAACGCAACGCTAAGAGACAGAAATGACATGCTGCTGTGGAGATACGATCAACAACAGACGTTTAGTTTAATAAAAGAACAAAGACGTGCTCTAGAGAACATGTCAGGGGCGGGCCAATCTCTTTAATGTCATGCGATCTACCGACACTACCGCGCGATCGACTGGCAGGTCGCGATCGACGTGTTGAGACCCTGATCTACAGGAAGTAGAAGTCGTAACAAGGTTTCCGGAGGTGAACCTGCGGAAGGATCATTACCGATGAACAGACCGTCTGCATGAGAGCGGACAGAGTTCAGATTGAAGTGGTGGATTGGAAGCTCATTTTGCAAGTGACTTTTTTTTCGTCCCGACGACCAACAACAGACGGATTGGAAGCTCATTCTGCGCATGCGTTAAATGCGTAAAAAAACAACAACTCGTTAAACCTGTAGTTGAATTAACTGAGTTAACGCGTTATTTTTCACAGCACTAATATATATATATTAGAGATGCACCGATCAGGTTTTTTGTGCCGATCACCGATCACTGAAATCAGTATCTGTCGATCACCGATAATACCGATCACCGATCACGGTGTCGATTGAAGCATTCTATTTATTGTGTAGCATTATTGCCTAGGACTATGAGGAAATACATATATAAAGCAACTCAAACATGAAAGAAATGACACATTTCTTTAAACATTTAGGACTTTTACTTTGAAAAATGTCCTAATTGATACATTAAAATTGTTTGATTGCTATTGTACGGGATTTCAGATATGTATGGAACACATCTGCATTATTCATTTCCTGGAGCTCTTGGGGAAATCTATTTACAGGACTTTTTTTAACATACAAAAGTCTGACTTATTTTTATAAACTCTTCTTTGGTCCAGTAAAAATGTTTTAATGTTAAGTTAATCTCAGAAACGATCTATAAAGATACAAAATCAGTTCATTGTTTACTTTTATATGTTCGTGTATGATTTGTCGACATCTTATTTTGATAAACGGATGTTGTTTCACGTGGTTCTTTCCGCTAACTTGATCAAACCCTCTTTGCTCCTGATGGAATGTGTTTACCGTGAGCATCTCTAGGGGCAGACATGTGAGAGTCGGCTGAGTCGACCCAGAGATTCAACTCGGGGGACGGGGACGCCGCTCGGTGGTGAGGATCCCCTCTGACCTCTCACTCTGCGGCCCTCGCCGGGCGCATCGTCTCCGTTGCCGTGCGCGGCGATTGAAACGTCTGATAGTTTTTCTCGCAGATGTTACGTCATCTGATCGATCGGTTTGATCGGCCGTTTTGAGAACGCCGATCAAAACTGATAATGGCAATATCGGCCGATATGGATCGGCGCCGATCAGATCGGTGCATCCCTAATATATATGTGTGTATATATATATATATGTGTGTATATATATCTTTACTTCTCAACCGTATCAATATGGAACACACCAGCAGAGTAAATGAGTGACTGTAGACGGCCGTTGCATTAACACAGGGAGTATTACAAAAGAAAAACACAAGGTAGTGTCAAGTATACACCTTCTACCCTGGGGGGGGATTTGTGAGTAGAAAGACAAGTGATGTAAATCAAAGGGAGAGAAGCGTTAGCTTGATGTCAATGCGCTCAGCTCAAGCGCTCTTCATCCTCACCGCCATCTTCTTCCTCACTCTGCCACCGTTTCTTAAAGAGACGGCGCGTCCTCCTTCGTCTCCGGAGCCGTGCGGGGCATCAGCTCCTCTTCGAGTGGCTCGGCCTCCACTGAGCGCTGAGGTGAACATGTGGAACCCGTACGGCGTCATGAACAGTTAGCGCCTAAAGCTGGCGCTGTTTATTTGTCCGGTTCACACGGTAACAGACAGAAACCCGTTCCAGGGCGGATGTGCACCGACACATTGCTCCCAAGCATCTCCTCACATTTGCTGCGCAATGAAATCAGCTCCAATGGTAAACACGCTGCTGAGCTAGAGGACCAGGAAGCAGCGTTCTGATTGCATCTCAACTCAACAGCCGGCGGCGAGACCGCGCCTCCTTCCTCCTTCACACAGGACATGGCTCTTGCTCTCAGACGGCGGCCGGTACACGTCGCCGTGTTTGATATTTTGAGTCTAGACGTCACCGTTCTTCCCGTCTTTGCGGCGTTCAAAGAGCGGCACGTCTGTCATCACGGAGCCGCTTCAGAGAGCACGATGTGAGGAGCTATTTATGTATTTCTGTTCCAGAATCCTATTCTGGGGTTTCAAAGATCTGAGGAACAAAGACGGGCTTTCATATTTGTTTACGGTTTGAGAGCCCCCCCCCCCCCCCAATCATTTGCCACACTGGCCACGTTTTGGCCTCCGAGCCGTCAGCACTGGGTGGTCGGCGTGCTGAACGGCTCCCTGCGGTTCCTCCTGCTGTCTGCATGCACCTCGAGGCCTAATTTACAATCTGCAGTGCGTGGTGCCGCTGTGCGTTAACGTCTGATCGATTCTACGCGTCGAGCCGCAGACGCTCGCCACGCTCGGGGATAATTGTGATAGTTTTTTTTTCCTTCCACATTTGACAATTTAAAAAAGTGTCAATGTGTTTTTTACACGCTAAATGTTCAGTTAGAGCCTCCAACACATCCGGAGCTCAGTCAACGCTGCTTTTACTCTTCTGTTATTTTCTATTGCGATATGTTCCTCCTATTGCAAAGTAAAACATTAAAATAACATTTAGTCTGCTTAGAAGAGACTCAGATCTCCACCTGCTCACACGGCACTAATGCAGCCACACGAGCACACATGATCACGTGTTGTTAGCCGGATCACGTGTTCTTACATAGATCACGTGTTCTTAGATAGATCACGTGTTCCTAGATAGATCACGTGTTCTTAGATAGATCACGTGTTCTTAGATAGATCACGTGTTCTTAGCCGGATCACGTGTTCTTAGATAGATCACGTGTTCTTAGATAGATCACGTGTTCTTAGATGGATCACGTGTTCTTAGATAGATCACGTGTTCTTAGATAGATCACGTGTTCTTAGCCGGATCATGTGTTCCTAGATAGATCACGTGTTCTTAGATAGATCACGTGCTCTTAGATAGATCACGTGTTGTTAGCCGGATCACGTGTTCTTAGATAGATCACGTGCTCTTAGATAGATCACGTGTTCTTAGATAGATCACGTGTTCTTAGATAGATCACGTGCTCTTAGATAGATCACGTGTTCTTAGATAGGTCACGTGTTCTTAGATAGATCACGTGTTCTTAGATAGATTACGTGTTCTTAGCCGGATCACGTGTTCCTAGATAGATCACGTGTTCTTAGATAGATCACGTGCTCTTAGATAGGTCACGTGTTCTTAGATAGATCACGTGTTCTTAGATAGATCACGTGTTCTTAGCCGGATCATGTGTTCCTAGATAGATCACGTGTTCTTAGATAGATCACGTGCTCTTAGATAGATCACGTGTTCTTAGATAGATCACGTGCTCTTAGATAGATCACGTGTTCTTAGATAGATCACGTGTTCTTAGATAGATCACGTGCTCTTAGATAGATCACGTGTTCTTAGATAGGTCACGTGTTCTTAGATAGATCACGTGTTCCTAGATAGATCACGTGTTCTTAGATAGATCACGTGTTCTTAGATAGATCACGTGCTCTTAGATAGATCACGTGTTCTTAGATAGATCACGTGCTCTTAGATAGATCACGTGTTCTTAGATAGATCACGTGCTCTTAGATAGATCACGTGCTCTTAGATAGGTCACGTGTTCTTAGATAGGTCACATGTTCCTAGATAGATCACGTGTTCTTAGATAGATCACGTGTTCTTAGATAGATCACGTGTTCTTAGATAGATCACGTGTTCTTAGATAGATCACGTGTTCTTAGATAGATCACATGTTCTTAGATAGATCATGTGTTCTTAGATAGATCACGTGTTCTTAGATAGATCACGTGGTCTTAGCCGGATCACGTGTTCCTAGATAGATCACGTGTTCTTAGATAGATCACGTGGTCTTAGCCGGATCACGTGTTCCTAGATAGATCACGTGTTCTTAGATAGATCACGTGTTCTTAGATAGATCACGTGTTCTTGGATAGATCACATGTTGAGTCCTACACCTGCTCCTTGTTTTCCCCTAACTTCAATTTGGTGTTGAACATAATACAAATCGTTGTTTTAATTTAACTTTTGTCTTTTTATGTACAAATTGACCAACAAACTGATTCAACTAACGATTATTTTAATAATCGATTAATCTGTCGATAATTTTTTCGATGAATCGGATGAAAACAAAACATTAATTTCAAGTGACGACGCTTTACTGTGACTCGGCCAATCGATGATGAGATTAGTGGCCAACTGTTCTAATAATTCAATTCAGTTTATTTGTATAGCCCAATTTCACAAATTACAAATTTGTCTCGGAGTGCTTTACATTCTGTACACATAGACATCCCTGCCCCAAAACCTCACATCGGACCAGGAAAAACTCCCAAATAACCCTTCAGGGGGAAAAAAAAGGGAAGAAACCTTCAGGAGAGCAACAGAGGAGGATCCCTCTCCAGGATGGACAGGTGCAATAGATGTCATGTGACCAGAAGGACAGATTTAGAGTTTAAATACATTCAATGAATGTGACAGAGTGGATGAATAGTTCATAGTAGGCATATTCCACGATGGAGACCTCCACGATCCATCAGGCAGATGGCGGGAGGAGGAGTGGGCGGAGTCTCAACAGTGGGCGGAGTCTCAACAGGACAGTGGCGTAGTCAGGAGCAGGAATTCCACGACCCAGACCTCGATGCTCCATCAGCAGATAGGATCTATGTCGTCTCATAGGGTCCGATGACCCCATGAGACGTGAAGTCACAAGGACTCCGGGGAGAAAGAGTTAGTAACGTGTGATGGAGAGATGAAAATTCATCCTTAAGGAGAGAAAAAAAAGGAGATAGGTACTCAGTGCATCCTAAACGTCCCCCGGCAGCTATAAGCCTATAGCAGCGTCTCCAGGGGCTGGACCAGGTGAACCTGATTCAGCCCTAACTATAAGCTCTGTCAAAGAGGAAAGTCTTAAGTCGACTCTTAAACGAGGTGACTGTGTCTGCCTCCCGGACTGAAGGTGGAAGCTGGTTCCATAGAAGAGGAGCTTGATAACTAAAGGCTCTGGCTCCCATTCTACTTTTTAAGACTCTAGGAACTACAAGTAGTCCCGCATTTAGTGAGCGTAGCTCTCTAGTGGGGCAATATGGTACTACAAGCTCCTTAAGATATGATGGAGCATCACCAATCAAGGCTTTGTAGGTTAAGAGAAGAATTTTAAAAGTGATTCTTGATTTTACTGGGAGCCAGTGCAGAGCAGCTAGTGCAGGAGTGATGTGATCTCTTTTCTTAGTTTTAGTGAGAACACGAGCTGCAGCATTCTGGATCAACTGGAGGGACCTAAGAGATTTATTAGAGCAGCCTGATCATAAGGAGTTGACCTAAGAGACTTATAAGAGCATCCTGATAATAAGGAGTTGACCTAAGAGACTTATAAGAGCAGCCTGATAATAAGGAGTTGACCTAAGAGATTTATTAGAGCAGCCTGATAATAAGGAGTTGCAGTAATCCAGTCTCGAAGTAACGAACGCGTGAACCAATTTTTCTGCATCTTTTTGAGACAAGATGTGCCTGATTTTTGAAATATTACGTAGATGAAAGAATGCAGTCCTTGAGATTTGCTTTACGTGGGAGTTAAAGGACAAGTCCCGATCAAAGATAATGGCAAGATTCTTTACAGTGGTGTTGGATGCCAAGGCAATGCCGTCTACAGAAACCACATCACCAGATAATTGATCTCTGAGGTGCTCAGGGCCGAGTAAAATTACTTCGGTTTTGTCTGAGTTTAACATCAAGAAGTTGCAGGTCATCCATGTTTTTATGTCTTTAAGACATGCTTGAATTTTACCGAGTCGGTTGCTCTCCTCTGATTTTATCGATAGATATAGTTGAGTATCATCTGCATAACAATGAAAGTTTATGGAGTGTTTCCTGATAATATTGCCCAGAGGAAGCATGTATAAGGTAAATAAAATTGGTCCAAGCACAGAACCTTGTGGAACTCCGTGATTAACGTTGGTGGTTATCGAGGCGTCATCGTTTACAAATACAAACTGAGATCGATCTGATAAATAGGATTTAAACCAACTTAGTGCCGTGCCTGAAATGCCAATCGACTGCTCCAGTCTCTGTAATAGGATGTCATGGTCAATGGTGTCGAATGCAGCACTAAGGTCTAACAAGACCAGGACAGAGATGAGTCCTCTATCAGCACTAAGGTCTAACAAGACCAGGACAGAGATGAGTCCTCTATCAGCACTAAGGTCTAACAAGACCAGGACAGAGAGGAGTCCTCTATCAGGACTAAGGTCTAACAAGACCAGGACAGAGATGAGTCCTCTATCAGCACTAAGGTCTAACAAGACCAGGACAGAGATGAGTCCTCTATCAGCACTAAGGTCTCACAAGACCAGTACAGAGAGGAGTCCTCTATCAGCACTAAGGTCTCACAAGACCAGTACAGAGAGGAGTCCTCTATCAGCACTAAGGTCTAACAAGACCAGGACAGAGATGAGACCTCTATCAGCACTAAGGTCTAACAAGACCAGTACAGAGATGAGTCCTCTATCAGCACTAAGGTCTAACAAGACCAGGACAGAGATGAGACCTCTATCAGCACTAAGGTCTCACAAGACCAGTACAGAGAGGAGTCCTCTATCAGCACTAAGGTCTAACAAGACCAGGACAGAGATGAGACCTCTATCAGCACTAAGGTCTAACAAGACCAGTACAGAGATGAGTCCTCTATCAGCACTAAGGTCTAACAAGACCAGTACAGAGAGGAGTCCTTTATCTGCTGCCATTAAGAGGTCATTTGTAATTTTGACCAGTGCTGTCTCGGTGCTGTGGTGTTTTCTAAATCCTGACTGAAAGTCCTCAAATAAACTATTATGATGTAGAACAGACTTACTCAACAGGACGCTTATTTTGTGGCCCCCGACATGCCTGGTTATAAATGCATAATAATTATCAGGGTTTTCCCTGCATAGAGAAAATTTGGGCGCGCGCCTAAGCCGTTTTCCCGAGCGCCTAAGGCAAAAAAAAGTCCGCGATGGAAAAAATAAAAAAAATAAAAACTGTGTTCATCAGGTGCATGTCAGCGAATATGTTCTCAATAGTATGTTTCAAGGAGGCTACAGCCGAACCCTCGTTCTGTTTTGATCAATCGTAATCGAGTTCAGTGTTTCTCCTAGGTTTACAGCTTCAGGGGGGCGGGACTAGGGCGCGCGTCGGCATCGGAGCTCTGGCACGCACGAGCCGAGATGAGTTGTTGACGGGGGGGGGGGGGGGGGGGGTAGACGAAAATTACAGAGTGGCGGGTGGAGATTTCACCCTGTTCTGATGGTAGGGGAAACACTGGAGTTGATAAGCGTGTCTTCTTGTCTGATCAATACGCAACTGTGAGGTGCGCGAATGGACCGAGCGGTCAGCTGCTGATCACTCACTCAACAGTCCGACCTGCTCGAACAGACGATCAAGACAGCGCAAAGAAACAATTTTTTGGGAGCACCGAAGACCCATTTTGACCCAGGAAAAACCCTGAATTATAATTAGCCAACCAAAATCGTGTGAAAATTAGGTAGTAATAAATACAGTGAATAAAATGGTACAAATATATGTTAATAGTAATTTGTGGCCCTTTGCACCTGTTGTGGTTTAAATGTGGCCCTCTTGGCCTCCGAAGTTGAGTACCCCTGATGTAGAAAGTCGCACAACTGATTTGCGACCACTTCCTCAAGGATCTTGGAGAGGAAGGGGAGGTTAGAGATCGGTCTGTAGTTAGCCAACACCTCTGGATCCAGAGTGGGCTTCTTCAGGAGAGGTTTAATAACAGCCACTTTGAAGGAGTGTGGTACGTGGCCTGTTAGCAGAGACACATTGATAATATCTAATAGAGAGCTGCCAATTAAAGGCAAAACGTCTTTAAGCAGCCTCGTCGGGATGGGGTCCAAGAGACAGGTAGACGTGTTCAAGTAGAAACCGGTGAAGATAATTGGTCACGGTTGATGGGAGAAAAGCCCTCCAAATATACACCAGGGCATACAGCGGTTTCCAAGGCCATTCCACTTGAGGACAGATCACTGGTTAAGGGCAAGAGAATATTAATCTTGTCCCTAATAGTTAAAATCTTTTCATTAAAGAAGTTCATAAAGTCATTACCACTGAGGTTTATAGGAATGCTCGGCTCCACAGAGCTGTGACTCTCTGTCAGCCTGGCTACAATGCTGAAGAGAAACCTGGGGTTGTTTTTATTTTTCTCTATTACTGATGAGTCATCGGCTGCTCTGGCTCTACGGAGGGCCTTCTTATAAGTTTTAAGACTATCTCGCCAAACTAAGCGGGATTCTTCCAGATTAGTTGAACGCCATATGCGTTCAAGTTTTCGTGACGTTTGCTTTAGTTTGCGGGTCTGAGGGTTATACCAGGGAGCAAACCTCCTCTTCCTCACTGTCTTCTTCTTCAGAGGGGCTATCGAGTCCAGTGTCATTCTCAGAGAGCCTGTGGCACTATCAACAAGTTGATTAATTGTTAGCGATGGTTTTGATTCGTTGTTGCAGCTCTGAAAGCTCAGACTCATCCTCACGCTTTCCAAATCCAAAGAGGCAGCTGGCCGCACACGTCACTGTTTCTGTTTTAACAGAGCAAAGGCCGGATGGAGGAGGATGCAGGAGGATGGAGGAGGATGGAGGGAGATGGAGGAGGATGGAGGAGGAGGATGAAGGAGGATGGAGGGAGGGAGATGGAGGAGGATGGAGGAGGATGGAGGAGGATAGAGGAGGATGGAGGGGGATGGAGGGAGATGGAGGAGGATGGAGGGAGATGGAGGAGGATGGATGAGGATTGAGGAGGATACATTGGTAGAAATGGAATATAAAAGTCCTCAACATGTTCTCACCAGTGTGTATATATTCCTCTTTAAAGGACAGTTGTGTTTTCACTCCCTTTGAGAGTGAACTGTTTCAGGGAGCAGGTCCTCCTACAGAGCCAGGTGTCTACGGGAGCCCAGGAGGACAAACCAACCACTGGAGGGATGTTCAGTTGGATGCAATCTGCAACCATCTTACACACGGTTCCTTTCAGACATGTAGTATAAGTTAAAAACAACATATATTTATCCCTTTTTGTCTGAATCCTGGTAATATGACCCGCGGGGAAACGGAGCGGGGTCACATAGCTCCTGCGTGAGATGCAGAGCGTGGCCTCTGGGGTCAGGGGTCAGGGGCCCAGCAGCTGACATTTGCAAACATTTACCTGTGAGACTTGCCTCCAGATCTCTGTGACATTTATCTTGTTTCCATCCCTTTGGTTCTCCTGTGTTGAATCCCTCTCTCTCTCCTCGCCTTGTCCTCTCGGTGTCTCTGGGTTGCACTCTTGTGTTGTTGTGTCTTCACTCTGCTTCTCCTTATTTACACTTCTCCACCGCTTCATGGCCAAGAGGGATTTAATGTCCATTTAATTTCAGGTTACAGCCAATTACTCTCCGCATGCGCCGCGATCTCTTTGGGATAAATATAAAATACAAGATGAACATGGAGGCGCTCGGGATGAGCTGAGGGTGGAGACGCATCACGCCTCCACCCTCAGCTCAGGCTGGAGGCTCAACACCAGCGCCTGGTGTGTGAGAGAGAGAGTGTGTGTGTGGGGTGTGTGTGTGAGAGAGTGTGACTGAGAGTGTGTGTGTGTGTGTGTGTGAGTGTCTGTGTGTGTGTGTGTGAGTGTCTGTGTGTGTCTGTGTGTGTGTGTGTGAGTGTTTGTGTGTGTGTGTGAGTGTCTGTGTGTGTGTGTGTGTGTGCATCCTTAATGCTGGCGTGCTCCGCTTCCCACGCTGGAGACACACACACATTCCACAGCATCATGAACTCAGAGGACTGTGATGAACTATGACTCTAGGAGGAGGAGAAGAAGAGAGGTAGAGAGGAAGAGAAGAAGAGAGGAAGAGAGGAGAGAGGAAGAGATGATGAAGATAAACAAACTGCAGAATGAGCAGATTAATAATTCTGCCCATTGTTACTGACTAGAAACTCATGTTTATAATGTTAGCAGCTACTGGACTACTGTAGTACTGTAGTAAAGTACTACAGTAGTCCAGTAGTCCAGAACTACAGTAGTCCAGTACAACAGTAGTCCAGTAGTCCAGTACTACAGTAGTCCAGTACTAGTAGTAGTACTGGACTACTGTAGAACTGGACTAGGTTCTGGACCTGACCCCCTGTGTCTCTCAGTTCTTCCTTGTTGGTTCTCTGGTTTGCATTAATCTGAGGAGACGGTGACATGTTTTATGCCTGAAGACACTTTGACCCCGTGTTGACCTTTGAGTAGTAGCTCTGAAATAACCCAGAGCCCATGTGTCTCTCTCTCCCCCCCATGTGTCTCTCTCTCTCCCCCCCATGTGTCTCTCTCTCCCCCCCATGTGTCTGTCTCTCTCTCCCCCATGTGTCTCCACCCCCCCCCATGTGTCTGTCTCTCTCCCCCATGTGTCTGTCTCTCCCCATGTGTCTCCCCCATGTGTCTCTCTCTCTCCCCATGTGTCTCTCTCTCCCCCATGTGTCTCTCTCTCCCCATGTGTATCTCTCTCCCCATGTGTCTCTCTCTCCCCCATGTGTGTCTCTCCCATGTGTCTCTCTCTCCCCCATGTGTCTCTCTCTCCCCCATGTGTCTCTCTCCCCCATGTGTCTCTCTCTCCCCCATGTGTGTCTCTCCCATGTGTCTCTCTCTCCCCCATGTGTCTCTCTCCCCCATGTGTCTCTCTCTCCCCATGTGTCTCTCTCTCTCCATCATGTGTCTCTCTCTCTCCCATGTGTCTCTCTCCCCCATGTGTCTCTCTCTCCCCATGTGTCTCTCTCCCCCATGTGTCTCTCTCTCCCCCATGTGTCTCTCTCCCCATGTGTCTCTCTCTCCCCCATGTGTCTCTCTCTCCCATGTGTCTCTCTCTCCCCATGTGTCTCTCTCTCCCCCATGTGTCTCTCTCCCATGTGTCTCCCCCATGTGTCTCTCCCATGTGTCTCTCTCCCCCATGTGTCTCTCTCTCCCCATGTGTATCTCTCCCATGTGTGTCTCTCTCCCCCATGTGTCTCTCTCTCCCCCATGTGTGTCTCTCTCCCCATGTGTCTGTCTCTCTCTCCCCCATGTGTCTCTCTCTCCCCATGTGTATCTCTCTCCCCCATGTGTGTCTCTCCCCCATGTGTCTCTCTCCCCCATGTGTCTCTCCATCATGTGTCTCTCTCTCCCCCATGTGTCTCTCTCCCCCATGTGTCTGTCTCTCTCTCCCCCATGTGTCTGTCTCTCTCTCCCCCATGTGTCTGTCTCTCTCTCCCCATGTGTCTGTCTCTCTCCCCCCCAGCGGAGGACATGTGCGGCGGCACCCTGCGGGGCCCCAGCGGCCTCATCTCCAGCTTGGACGTGCCCAGCGGGGCCTCCGCGGGGGGCCTGGGCAGCAGCGGCGAGTGCAGGTGGACCGTCCTGGCCGAGCCGGGGGACACCATCTCCCTCGTGTTCACCGAGTTCCAGATGGAGGAGAAGCTGGACTACCTGGAGGTGGAGGGATCCGAACCGACAACCATCTGGTAAGCAGCGCGGCCGCGGGTCGGGCCGAGGTGTTCTGGAGACAAAGTGCCTCTGCCTCTCGCTGCAGACGTCACTGATCCTCTCTTGTAGTCATGTGACCTGCATTCTGCCTGGAAACCCACATGTAGGCCAGCAGGAACGTCCTGAACCAGAGAAGTGTCAGGAGCCAGTCGTGTGTGTGTGGGCTTCCCACCGCCGGGCCGATCCATTCCGACCCGACGGGGGTCAGAGAGTTTCTATTTATTTATTCTGTCGGACCGGTCCATTCTCTCAGTATTCAGGGGGTCACGCTGAGCACTGATCCTTCTCTATATATTTGATATTGCAGTATAATTGGCCCGGTCGGTTCTTGTGACTTGTGGCCGGCTCCCCTCGGCGGCCCGGTTCTGTTGGATCGGTGCAGCGCTGACGGAGGCTGCAGAGCTGTGAAGGTCTTCAGCTCCGTCAGATTCTCTTTCATGCCACAGAAGCTGTCTGAGTGTGAAGAGCAGCTGAAGGACCTCCGTCCTGAGACGCCTCGTCTTCCTCCGGACGGACGAAGAGCTTTGAAAACATCAGCGGAGAAACAAGATGGCGGCCATGCGGCGCGAGAGGCGTGCCTCACGTGGAGGGAGGGGCTGGAGGGGGCGGTTGGTCCTCATAAACCACAACAACAGGATTATGATGCAATAAGGACGCGTTCAGTTTGGTGATTAGTTTATTTACCCATCTGAGTCACGTGTGTGAGGAGTGATGGGTGTCGGTTTGTTTTCTTCCGATGCCGGTGCTAAATCGGTACTTTTTAAACGGTACCGGTTCCTAAACGGTGCCTGAACCGGTACTTAAAAAAGAAAGAAGCACAATGAGGACATTAAAAAGCTCTTCGGACAGATTCCCTACGGATATCAGACTGTCACGCTAGTAGCTAGCGCTAGCTACGAGCTAGCTTAAACATGGTTATAATGGCTCATGTATTATTTGTTGTCCTACTTTTATGAATGCAAGACTTAAATCAACGTCACGTCCTCCTCTGAGTTCAGCTGCTCTTCATCGTCTCCTCGTGTTCAGGGGGCCGGTGGCGGTCGGGCCCAGCCCGTGTGTGGCAGAGAGGCGGAGCTCCGATGAGTCATCAGAACCAGGAGAACAGGTTGACATGGAGGGCACGAAGACGCTCCGAGTGTCCAGAGAGAGAGGGGGAGCATGGCCTCCTGGGGTGGGCCTGGAACTACACTCCCCACCCTGCAGGACTTGTACACCAGGAGGTGCAGAACCAGAGCCGGCAGGATCATGAAGGATCCTCACCACCCCAACAACAGACTGTTTCAGCTGCTGCGGTCAGGCAGGCGCCTCCGTAGTCACGCTGCAAGAACAGAGAGACTGAGACGGAGTTTCTTTCCTCAGGCCATCAGGATTGTGAACTCCGACCTCACCAGGACCCCCACATAGACCCACACAACTGCCCCTCTTAGGCACACACACACACACACACACACACACACACACACACACACACACACACACACACTTACTGTAAATATTGTGTTGTTTTTTATTGTAAATAGTGTGTACTTGTTGCCCTTGCACATTCCTGCTGAGCATTGCCACTTTCATTTCACTGCACACCCTGTGTGTGTATGTGACAAATAAAACATCTTGAATCTTGAATCTTGAATCTTGAGCAGAACTCAGGTTCTGACTGTCTGCTGGACCCAGGGAGGAACTTTACTTACTTTTGACCAGTTTTTCCGTGGTGTGTTCCCCGCTGGGTTGAGCGTCTCTTATAAGAGGAGCACTTTAAATCAGCCGCATTAGGAACTTACAGGAAAACACCCAGCTGCATGCTAATGTGCTGTTCTATTGGTCCTCCGTGCGGTGTGTTCAGGGACCCGTTGAGGGGAGAACCTCGTGCTGCTGATGGACTTCACAGGATTTCTAGGCGTGACGTCGACGTCATTCCCAACGGAAAGCAGGAAATATGAAAAGCGTTCGACCCCCGACCTCCAGGCGACCGCCAGCCGTCTCCTCGTCCGGCTGGAGCGGCGCCTGGATTCTAAATGGCTGAAAGAAACTCCGATCAATCACTGAGCGGCACGCCGTGTTGTCCTGAGAGGCCTCACCCGATGGCCGGGGGGAGGCGACTCTGTCAGTGGAGAGGGGGGAGGGGGGGGGAGAGAGCGGGGGAGAGGGGGAGAGGGGGAGAGCGGGAGGAGCATCATCCTCTCTGAGGGGGAGGAGCATCATCGTCTCTGAGGGGGAGGAGCATCATCCTCTCTGAGGGGGAGGAGCATCATCGTCTCTGAGGGGGAGGAGCATCATCCTCTCTGAGGGGGAGGAGCATCATCGTCTCTGAGGGGGAGGAGCATCATCCTCTCCGAGGGGGAGGAGCATCATCCTCTCTGAGGGGGAGGAGCATCATCGTCTCTGAGGGGGAGGAGCATCATCGTCTCTGAGGGCAAAACAAATAGAATAGTAAGATACAAAAATAAAATAATAAAATAAGGGGGTATTAGGATATGAGGGTGTGAGGACGTGAGGATATGACGGTGTGATGACATGAGGATATGAGGACATGAGGATATGAGGGTGTGAGGACGTGAGGATATGAGGATATGAGGGTGTGAGGACATGAGGGTGTGAGGATATGAGGACATGAGGATATGATGGCATGAGTGTGTGAGGACGTGAGGATATGAGGACAAGAGGGTGTGAGGACGTGAGGACATGAGGGTGTGAGGATATGAGGATATGAGGACAAGAGGGTGTGAGGATATGAGGACATGAGGGTGTGAGGATATGATGGTGTGAGGACATGAGGATATGAGGACAAGAGGGTGTGAGGACATGAGGGTGTGAGGATATGATGGCATGAGGGTGTGAGGACGTGAGGATGTGAGGATATGAGGACATGAGGGTGTGAGGATATGATGGCATGAGGGTGTGAGGACGTGAGGACATGAGGATATGAGGACATGAGGGTGTGAGGACGTGAGGACATGAGAGTGTGAGGATATGATGGCATGAGGGTGTGAGGATGTGAGGATATGAGGACATGAGGACGTGAGGACATGAGGCTGTGAGGACATGAGGACATGAGGCTGTGAGGACGTGAGGACATGAGGACATGAGGCTGTGAGGACATGAGGGTGTGAGGATATGATGGCATGAGGGTGTGATGACGTGAGGATATGAGGACATGAGGGTGTGAGGATATGATGGTGTGAGGACATGAGGATATGAGGACAAGAGGGTGTGAGGACGTGAGGACATGAGGGTGTGAGGATATGAGGACAAGAGGGTGTGAGGATATGAGGACATGAGGGTGTGAGGATATGATGGTGTGAGGACATGAGGATATGAGGACAAGAGGGTGTGAGGACGTGAGGACATGAGGGTGTGAGGATATGATGGCATGAGGGTGTGAGGACGTGAGGATATGAGGGTGTGAGGACATGAGGGTGTGAGGATATGATGGCATGAGGGTGTGAGGACGTGAGGACATGAGGATATGAGGACATGAGGGTGTGAGGACGTGAGGACATGAGAGTGTGAGGATATGATGGCATGAGGGTGTGAGGACGTGAGGATATGAGGATATGAGGATATGAGGACATGAGGACGTGAGGACATGAGGGTGTGAGGATATGATGGCATGAGGGTGTGAGGACGTGAGGATATGAGGATATGAGGACATGAGGATGTGAGGACATGAGGGTGTGAGGATATGATGGCATGAGGGTGTGATGACGTGAGGATATGAGGACATGAGGGTGTGAGGACGTGAGGGTGTGAGGACATGAGGACATGAAGATATGAGGGTGTGAGGATATGATGGCATGAGGACATGAGGGTGTGAGGATGTGAGGATATGAGGACATGAGGACATGAGGGTGTGAGGACATGAGGGTGTGAGGACATGAGGGTGTGAGGACATGAGGACATGAAGATACACATCAACCACTAACTGTGTTCCCTTGAGCAGAGACAACCTGGAGTCTGACTCCCCCAGAGAGACGCTCTGTGTTCTTCTTCCTTGAGTCCGTGATGGTGAAGCTCTGCTCACCGAGGATCACACGTCTGAAACACACACAACATGCACACGTCTGTTTCCTCTCTCCTTTCCTACCTCCTAGCCTCCCGTTCCTCTGCAGATGTTTCTGATTGCGTAATCTCACTCTTTGCACGTTGTAAACATAACGAGGAAGACGAGGCTTCAGAAGCAGATTTCCATTTGCCGGGCGATGTGGCGTAACGAGCGAGCTGAACACGAGCTCCTCTGTTCCAACAGCAGAACCCACAATATCCACAGAGGAGGAGAGAAGAGCCCCGAGGCCGGAGCGCCAGCTTTGGGTTGCATTACCATGTGTATTGGATTCAATTTCTTCTTCCTGGGATTTATTATTGATCTTCCCAGGCAAAATATAACTCATCAGAGTGTCTCCAGAAGCTCTCCTCTCCTGCAGGCCGCCGGCCGAGATGCTTAATTGAAGGAATTTGAATTGACAATCGAGCCGGGCAATTAGTGTGAGAACAAGTGTGCACCTGGGGAGAGTCTGCTGAGGGTATAGAATACTTCTAAGACCACTCCGTCTTATTATTATTATTATTATAGGATATGGGTGTGAGGGAAAGATCACCCAATAATAACAATAATAATAATGGATTCCATGTATAAGGACCTCAGAGTGCCACAGAGCCAGTACATGATGATGAGATGTGTATTTGTATTCAGTCAATCAAATACAAGACAATATTATTGTATATAATATACAAAACAGAAAGACTGGAAAGGTAGAAGCAAAAAATGCTTATATATTCCTATCCTCAATTATTATCAAATAAATCAGAAAATTAATATGAAATAAAGAAAAATAAGAGAAAATTATATATATATATATATATATATATACATCTTCCATATAAATACATTTCAATCACACTTATAACTCTCAAGAATCGTTCATAAATAATTCCTTTGAAAACCATATATGAGTTAAACCTTTCTTATATCTATTTTTAATGTTTGGACTCCTACAATAGAAATACATCTTTTAATCCCTTTTTTAGCCTTTTGTCTTTGCCTTTACTCTCATGTATTGAAAACAAACTCTGTACACAGTTAAAACAATAAAAAAAGGAGCATTTGAAACAAGTCATAAAGTCAACTAAAAGTGATAAAAGCCTTCCTGAATAAAAGGTCTTAGAGTCCAGAGACCAGGGACCAGGACCTGAGACCAGAGACCAGGACCAGTACCTGAGACCAGCACCTGAGACCAGTACCTGAGACCAGCACCTGAGACCAGCACCTGAGACCAGAGACCAGGGACCTGAGACCAGAGACCAGGACCTGAGACCAGAGACCAGAGACTAGAGACCAAGACTTGAGACCAGAGACCAGAAACCTGGACTCGTGCTCTCGGGCCACGCTCGTCCCTTTGGGATTCTCCACGTCGGCGTGTGGAGGGGATTGCCTGCTCCCTGTAACCCCTCATCTCATCTCATCCAATCAGGACCACTTCAGGCTCTTGTGAGAACTCTGGACATGTCCCCGTCCCCCATCATTCCTTCAGACGCCCCGCATCGATGTGAAGCTGCGTGGATGCAAAGCGACGCGTAGACACTCGAGCGGCACTGTGAGCGCTGGCTGCTGTCGCTCTGAGGACACGAGGCGGCTCGCGTCACCAGGATGTGTTGCGTAACCTTTTGACTGCAGTTAAAAATGTGATGCGCCCGCAGATACAAGCGTCCACGCCGGAGGAGTCGTCCGTACGGCGTCGTTGAGCCTTTATTTACTGTTAATGGCGGCTCATGCTTCACTTGCTCCGCCGTGCTTGGCGGAGGCGATAACCGTATATATTCCCCTCTGCCGGTCCTCTGGACGGGGAGCGCTTTATGGCCACGGTGCATTTTATTTGAGATTTTCTTGCAGAGATCTCGTGATCATTTGCAGCTTTTACGACAGAAAGCATCGCGGCCGACGCTTCTAAAGAACCCGCGGCCTGAAGGCTTCTGCTTCTCCCCCTCCGCATGTGTTCGTGTCATGAGCGTTTCATCCGTGATTCAAGGAAAGCAAAGATCAACTGTTGTGTGAAAATCAATTCCCCTGTAACTCGTCACCAGGCGCTGCCATCAGGGCCTCTCTGGAGGAGGATTTGAATACAATCTCATTTAGTTTGCTGATTTAATTAACAATAAAACATGCAGCAGCCTCAAATCTGTCTGGCAGATGTAGTTGTGAAGTCATACAGTTCCGATGTGAAGGGCTTGAACCAGCGGAGTCATCAAACCAGAGAGGCGGAGTCTAGTCGTCGATGCATGTTTCTATACCTGCAACGGCCACCGGGGGACCGGGCCACCCTCTCCCCCGTTTCCCTCTCTGCCACATTCATTCCCTCTTTATGTTGTCTGCCTCTGGTCGCTCTGCAGCGATGCAAAAGAGATTACAGAGAAAAACAAACCGTAAACTCTCCTCCACACACAGTGAGAGGCGTACCTCCCCCTCTCCCAGCTCTGAGCCCATCGGGGAGCGCGGGGCCGAGCCGGTCCGCTCTTATTGAAAGCCGGTCCCGAGCCCCTGTTTGATGCCAGATTGGCTCGGCGTGCCGGTGCCCGTGGTGCGACAGGGCGTGGTGGGTTGCTAGGCAACAGAAACAAGCCACAGCCGGTCAGCCAGACAAACGAGAAGCTTTAAATCGCTGCAACTACAGAAGCTCCCCGATGCTGCAGCCTGCATACAACCTCTGATCCAAAGACAACCGCCCTGCACAGGCTGTCAGTGACACACACACACACACACACACACACACACCTGCATATAGGTTGTTACGGCCTCTCGGTTGCCTAGAGGCGCACAGGCCGTGTCATACATATATATAAGAGATACAGCTCGGACAAGGGGGGAACAATAAGGTGAAATACTGAAGGAAACAAGGAATATTTATTGTCAGATCTAAGGCTCAACAAAGGCACTGAAACAGAAGCAAACGGGCGTAAGGCTCTCCGAGGCCGACACGACGGACCAAGAGGTCACACTGAACGACGCCCTGTCTGACCACCGGGGACGACAGACAGCTTCACCCACAGAGACACACATGGTGGCCGACAGCACGGTCACAGACCTGGGGGTGTACATGTCCGCCCACTGATCAGGTGGTGCTGCTCCAGGCGTGCCAGACCTGGAAGAGATAACTCCACCCTCTTCCTGGAAGAGGCCTGTCTACGTCAGGGGGCGTAACAGAGGCACAAACCAGCATGCCTGATGGACCGCGGAGGTCTGGATGGTGGAATATGCCGACTACCAACTCTTCATCCACTCTTCATCTTCATTGTGTTGTTCCTGTGTTTTAATGTGTGTGTCATGATTCCTTCTGGTCACATGACATCTATGACACCTGTCCATCCTGGAGAGGGATCCTCCTCTGTTCTCTCCTCAAGGGTTCTGACCTTTTACCCTGAAGGGTTGTTTAGGAGTTGTTCCTGATCCCATGTGAGGTCAAAGGTCAAAGGTCAGGGATGTCTATGTGTACAGATTGTAAAGCACTCCGAGACACATTTGTAATTTGTGAAAATGGGCTCTACAAATAAAGTGAAGTGAAGTGAACATACGACCCCGCGCAGTCCGAGTTGAGATGGGCTCCCCTGAGGTTTCAGGCGCTGTTTGTTATCCAGACATGTGTAATGGATCCATGATGCCCTCCTTCTGTTCTGAGAGGTTTCCATTCATTTCTTTCCACCTTCCTCGATGACCCGCGTCCCCTCTGTGGCTCAAGGAAGTAACATGAACGTTGGTTTGTTTCAGGGTAACTGGGATGAACATCCCGGCGCCCATCATCAGCACCAAGAACTGGCTGCGGCTGCACTTTGTGACGGAGAGCAGCCACCGGCACAAAGGCTTCAGGGCGCAGTACCAAGGTGAGACGGCTTCACCACACGGGGACCTCATCCAGAGAAACACGCGACCACACTGTGATCTGTGTGGACTGAATATTCAGCAGTGTGATTAATACCCCTCTGTCGGGGCATTACGGTCTGTGCTGCTTCAAACCACTGACTTCAAAGGGCCGTGTTCATCAGGAAACGTAAGAGATCAATACTGCATCGCTTCCCTCTCCTCAAACCTCAGCTCAATACTCCATGAGCCTGACTTTGTTCTGCGGCGTGACTTTAATGTCACTTCTGCATATACTACGCCGTACAGGCTTAAAGCCACGCCCAGTCCTCAGAGGAGACCTGGTCCTCAGAGGAGACCTGGACCTCAGAGGAGACCTGGACCTCAGAGGAGACCTGGTCCTCAGAGGAGACCTGGACCACAGAGGAGACCTGGACCTCAGAGGAGACCTGGACCACAGAGGAGACCTGGTCCTCAGAGGAGACCTGGACCACAGAGGAGACCTGGTCCTCAGAGGAGACCTGGACCTCAGAGGAGACCTGGACCACACAGCTCTGTAGACGCCGTCACAAGCATGTGTGGCAACATGAGACCAGATGCATGAACACGTCTCGCCTGCTGCGTAGGACCCTCTGGGCTGAGCTGTGTGTTTGAGGTTCAACCATGTGACCTGCAGCCAGCTCAGCCCAGAGGCCCCGCCCCCTCTTTGGAGCAGCCGTGTTCTCCACGCCGGTGTCACCATGAAGACGCCTCCCTGCTCGGCGTGTCGGTCTTCATTGCAGGCGTCGGGCTGCGTGAGTGTCCCCCCTAGAAGCTTCAACTCAAAGTCTGCTCTGAACCGTCGATGAACATCCTGTTTGATAAGTCAAATGAACAATCACGAGAAACTAATCCAGGTTTTATGGGATGTCCGGGCCAACCGGCAGGAAGAGGATGCTCTGAGCGTCAGGAGCCATGCTGGACGTGTGTCATCACTGAACTGTGACTCCTCACATCTAATGAACTCTTTCTGTTGCTCCCAACCAGTGAAGAGCTCCGGAGAGCTTAAATCCAGAGGCGTCAAGCTCTTCCCGGGAAAGGACAACAGCAACAAGCTGTCTCTGAGTGAGTCTTTACCTCTTCTTATGATGTCATGGTTTGGCTCTGGTTTGTGTTTCTGTTTCCTTGGTAGGAGCACGAGTCTCTCTTCTGTTTCCCGGCCTCGTTAAGGACAGCTCAGTTAATTGTTGATGTTTCCGCGTCCCGGCCCGTCGTGTCGGCGCTGCGCTCCACACACAGCGGGCGCCGCGGCTGAGCGAGCGCTCGCCGTCAGCTGATTGGTGTTCACTTCAGGACAAAGTGAATTCTAATAGCTGCGGCGCTTCCTCATTAGCATAAACCTGGGAGGCAGTTCCCTCTCCCGCCACAGCGGGCTGAACACCGGCGTGATAGCGGGTTGTAATCTTTATTACCCGTCAGAGATCCCACACTGCAGAGACATGAATAATGCAGAGCGGCTCTCCTAGATCATCCACAAGACGACAGACATGCCTCGTGTGCCCGCTGGATTCTTTGAAGATAATTGAACGCATAACTGTTTTATTACCAGAGACAATCAGCTCAAAGCTAATGAGCTGCCTGAGCGTCTCCTTTGTGTGGCCTCGCTGCAGACATGACGATGACCTGAATGAGGTCGCTGCGTGGCGCGTCTCACTGGCAGCGTCTTTAAGACCCGATGATGAGCTTGTTAAAGTCCGTCTCCCTCTCCACGCGCCACAGCCAGGCCGAGGTCTGCATGACGGCGTCACGGCGTCTCCGGCTTCATGCAGACCTCGGCCAGTCGACGCCATGCGTGCCGCTCTGCCAGGACATCGGGGTTCATCGTTGTGGGCGTCGATGTGTTTGAGGCCGAGCGCCATGAGAGTTCTCTGTCCTCCACCTTCTCACTGCAGTGGGGCGTTGAACGTGTTCCTCTCCTCTTCCTCCTGCTCTTCCTCCTCAGTGAACGAAGGAGGAGTCAAGCAGGTGCCGAACTACTGTCCTGACCCGGGGGAGACGGAGAACGGCAAACGGGTCGGCTCCAACTTCAGGTGAGTCGCAGCTGATGGAGCGCCGCCTCCTGCCTCGGGGTCACGACCTCGGGGTCACGACCTCGGGGTCACGACCTCGGGGTCACGACCTCGGGGTCACGACCTCAGGGTCACGACCCGCAGCCTCTTCCGCTGCAGTGACATCACGTCTGGAGCGTGATGGTGGATCATCTTCTGACCATGCAGTATCCAGTCTGAAGCAGAGCCAATCAGCTTCTTCTTCCTCATTCTTCTTCTTCTCATTCTTCTTCCTCCTCCTCAGTCTTCTTCTTCCTCCTCCTCAGTCTTCTTCTTCTTCTCATTCTTCTTCCTCCTCCTCCTCAGTCTTCTTCTTCTTCTCATTCTTCTTCCTCCTCCTCCTCAGTCTTCTTCTTCTCCTTCTTCTTCCTCCTCCTCAGTCGTCTTCTTCTTAATCTCCTTCTCCTTCTTCTCCATCACGTCTGGAGCGTGTGATGGTGGATCATCTTCTTGCTCATGCAGTATTCAGTCTGAGCCAATCAGCTTTCAGGAGAGGACCCCACACACAGAGGTGCTTGTCTGGTGAGAACAGTGAAGAGAGGTACGGTGAGGTGGAGCTCCGTGCAGCAGCTGCCCTCTGTCCTCAGGTGTTTGATATCATCTCCTCTTCCCCTCGGGTAGCTTCACCTGACAGCATCATTCCTGTCTCGCATCATGTGTGAAGCTAACGGAGGTGTGAGGAGTTAGCGTGTGGAAGCTGTCTCTGTTCATAGATACATCTGTGATGTGTGTGCACAGCGTCAGCCTCTTGTGGCGCTCAGTAAAGCGCCTCAGAGCTAACCGTGTCTGTCCGCAGCGTCGGGGCCACGGCTCAGTTCACCTGTGACGAGGACCACGTGCTGCAGGGCTCCAAGACCATCACCTGCCAGCGCGTGGCCGAGGTGTTCGCCGCCTGGAGCGACCACCGGCCGGTCTGCAAGGGTGAGGCTCGCATACATGTGCTAACAACATTAGCTTGAGCTCCTGCTCCTGACTGTGAACACAACGTAGTGAGTTATCATTGAGAATAAGGGTCTATAGTATTGTGAGTTATCATTTAGAATAAGGGTCTATAGTATTGTGAGTTATCATTTAGAATAAGGGTCTATAGTATTGTGAGTTATCATTGAGAATAAGGGTCTATAGTATTGTGAGTTATCATTTAGAATAAGGGTCTATAGTATTGTGAGTTATCATTTAGAATAAGGGTCTATAGTATTGTGAGTTATCATTTAGAATAAGGGTCTATAGTATTGTGAGTTATCATTGAGAATAAGGGTCTATAGTATTGTGAGTTGTCATTTAGAATAAGGGTCTATAGTATTGTGAGTTATCATTTAGAATAAGGGTCTATAGTATTGTGAGTTATCATTGAGAATAAGGGTCTATAGTATTTTGAGTTGTCATTTAGAATAAGGGTCTATAGTATTGTGAGTTATCATTTAGAATAAGGGTCTATAGTATTTTGAGTTGTCATTTAGAATAAGGGTCTATAGTATTGTGAGTTATCATTTAGAATAAGGGTCTATAGTATTGTGAGTTATCATTTAGAATAAGGGTCTATAGTATTGTGAGTTGTCATTTAGAATAAGGGTCTATAGTATTGTGAGTTATCATTTAGAATAAGGGTCTATAGTATTGTGAGTTATCATTGAGAATAAGGGTCTATAGTATTGTGAGTTATCATTGAGAATAAGGGTCTATAGTATTGTGAGTTATCATTGAGAATAAGGGTCTATAGTATTGTGAGTTGTCATTTAGAATAAGGGTCTATAGTATTGTGAGTTATCATTGAGAATAAGGGTCTATAGTATTGTGAGTTGTCATTTAGAATAAGGGTCTATAGTATTGTGAGTTATCATTGAGAATAAGGGTCTATAGTATTGTGAGTTGTCATTTAGAATAAGGGTCTATAGTATTGTGAGTTGTCATTTAGAATAAGGGTCTATAGTATTGTGAGTTATCATTTAGAATAAGGGTCTATAGTATTGTGAGTTATCATTTAGAATAAGGGTCTATAGTATTGTGAGTTATCATTTAGAATAAGGGTCTATAGTATTGTGAGTTATCATTGAGAATAAGGGTCTATAGTATTGTGAGTTATCATTTAGAATAAGGGTCTATAGTATTGTGAGTTATCATTGAGAATAAGGGTCTATAGTATTGTGAGTTGTCATTTAGAATAAGGGTCTATAGTATTGTGAGTTATCATTGAGAATAAGGGTCTATAGTATTGTGAGTTATCATTTAGAATAAGGGTCTATAGTATTGTGAGTTATCATTTAGAATAAGGGTCTATAGTATTGTGAGTTATCATTGAGAATAAGGGTCTATAGTATTGTGAGTTATCATTTAGAATAAGGGTCTATAGTATTGTGAGTTATCATTGAGAATAAGGGTCTATAGTATTGTGAGTTATCATTGAGAATAAGGGTCTATAGTATTGTGAGTTATCATTTAGAATAAGGGTCTATAGTATTGTGAGTTATCATTGAGAATAAGGGTCTATAGTATTGTGAGTTATCATTTAGAATAAGGGTCTATAGTATTGTGAGTTATCATTGAGAATAAGGGTCTATAGTATTGTGAGTTGTCATTTAGAATAAGGGTCTATAGTATTGTGAGTTATCATTGAGAATAAGGGTCTATAGTATTGTGAGTTGTCATTTAGAATAAGGGTCTATAGTATTGTGAGTTATCATTGAGAATAAGGGTCTATAGTATTGTGAGTTATCATTTAGAATAAGGGTCTATAGTATTGTGAGTTGTCATTTAGAATAAGGGTCTATAGTATTGTGAGTTATCATTTAGAATAAGGGTCTATAGTATTGTGAGTTATCATTGAGAATAAGGGTCTATAGTATTGTGAGTTATCATTGAGAATAAGGGTCTATAGTATTGTGAGTTGTCATTTAGAATAAGGGTCTATAGTATTGTGAGTTATCATTGAGAATAAGGGTCTATAGTATTGTGAGTTGTCATTTAGAATAAGGGTCTATAGTATTGTGAGTTATCATTGAGAATAAGGGTCTATAGTATTGTGAGTTATCATTGAGAATAAGGGTCTATAGTATTGTGAGTTATCATTTAGAATAAGGGTCTATAGTATTGTGAGTTATCATTTAGAATAAGGGTTTATAGTATTGTGAGTTATCATTTAGAATAAGGGTCTATAGTATTGTGAGTTGTCATTTAGAATAAGGGTCTATAGTATTGTGAGTTATCATTTAGAATAAGGGTCTATAGTATTGTGAGTTATCATTGAGAATAAGGGTCTATAGTATTGTGAGTTATCATTGAGAATAAGGGTCTATAGTATTGTGAGTTGTCATTTAGAATAAGGGTCTATAGTATTGTGAGTTGTCATTTAGAATAAGGGTCTATAGTATTGTGAGTTGTCATTTAGAATAACTTATAACTTGTGTTTATGTTGGACTCTTCCAGTGAAGACATGCGGCTCCAACCTTCAAGGACCTTCTGGGACCTTCACGTCCCCCAACTTCCCCATTCAGTACGAGAGCAACTCCCAGTGTGTGTGGATCATCACCGCCAGCGACCCCACCAAGGTCAGGGGTCAACTTCTTCTTCTTCTTCTTCTTCTTCTTCTTCTTCTTCTTCTTCTTCTTCTTCTTGTCCTCCGTCGTCTTCTTCTTCTTGTCCTCCGTCGTCTTCTTCTTAATCTCCTGCTGCGGTGTGTGCAATCTGGCGTAATCTGGTGTACCATGGTGCAATCTGGCGTAATCTGGTGTACCATGGTGTACTATGATGTAATCTGGTGTAACATGGTGTAAACTGGTATAATCTGGTGTAAACTGGTATAATCTGGTGTACCATGGTGTACTATGATGTAATCTGGTGTAAACTGGTATATTCTGGTGTAACATGGTGTAATCTGGTGTAAACTGGTATAATCTGGTGTACCATGGTGTACTATGATGTAATCTGGTGTAACATGGTGTGAACTGGTATAATATGGTGTACCATGGTGTAATCTGGTGTAAACTGGTATAATATGGTGTAATCTGGTATAATATGGTGTAATCTGGTATTATCTGGTGTAACATGGTGTAATCTGGTGTAAACTGGTGTAATCTGGTATTATATGGTGTAACATGGTGTAATCTGGTGTAATCTGGTGTAACATGGTGTAACATGGTATAATCTGGAGTAATCTGGTGTAACGTCCCATGTGTGTCTCCTAAAGGAGTGCCCCAGCCCTCGTAGATCTGTGAGTCTGTGGCCCTCCAGGCAGTAATCTCTCACCTGTATACACGACCCGTCCCTCCCACCTGAGCGCAGAGCACTTGTCTCCACATCCCCTCCCAGTTACGTGTTTATGTCCACGTCTTTTTCTCAAGGTGGGAGAAGGTCACATAGAATATGCATGTCCCTCATTAGTGTGCACCGCTGCTTCACACCGGCTGCTGGCAGGTGGACAATTTGCCTTATTTGTCTTTGGGAACTGAAATTCCAGTTGAATGAAATCAGATGTCCCCGTGAAGAGGGCGGCGCCGCGCCCGGTGGTCATTATTGACGCTGCGCTGCAGTCCATCACACGGCAGCCTGAGAGACGTCGACACCGGGGTGGCGGCTAAGTGCTATCCTGCTAATACACAACAACTAACCAACTAGCACTTACCAGAGCTGGCAAGTGGCCGCGCTCTGAGCCGCCGCTCGGCAACACGCCGTCGACTTGGCACCGAAGTCAGAGCATTAGTGTTCTTATGGTCATTATGTTGATGCGTCGTAATGAGGCTGTTATACATGAGGCCGAGCACGCAGCCGCTGTCCCAATGGCCATAGAGAGGTGCTGAGGCCGAGCACGCAATGTGTCATCACGCCATCACGTCATCCCTTCTCTGGCCACGAGTCCGCGTGGGCAGGTGGAGGTGAGTCAGACTCTCTGAACATGGTGTTATCTCAGTGTCACGTTATGTACATGTGTTCAGGACCATTGACGGAGGACGAATCTCAGGGCTGAACGCGGAGAGGCTGTTCCACGTTCTGGGCTCACATGTGCTCATCGTGATTGTTTTTCAGGATTTGATCTGTGCAGATGCTGCCGTCGCTTTGCATTTGGCCTTGACGGATGTGCGTGGTGTCCTTTTTGTTTGCCGGTCCTGGAACAGTACACGGCAGCACGCTCTTTAGGTTCCGCTCTAGAGGAACACTCCTAAAGGTTGAATTATGACTTTCAGATACACGTGATGTTCGGTTCTTTGGTAATGAAACTTGAGAATCATTTTGAATTCTTCGAGTTATGGCCACAAATGCCTCAGAAATGCTACTTGGGCTAATGCTAAGCTAACCGGAAGTCGCCGTTCTAGAGGACCTACAGACCTGTGCTTTTAGGGCCGTACAAAGATCCTCGAGGGAAATTGTTCCACCAAATTTCAAGCAGTTTGGACCTTTTTCTGAGGAGTTGTGGATTTTATAAAGAATGACCAGTAGGGGCGACACTGAGCGCTTTTCTCTTGTTTAACGCCTAACAGGCGACTCTGGGCGCCGCGGAGACATTGAGTACAGGGTGGGAACCGGGTGGACAATGACTATCACCTGGAGAAGAGAGCAACAGCATTGGGCTGGGACCCCTTGGGTCCACTAGTGTGCACAGAGGGCCTCCAGGGCCGGAGGCCTGCAGGTGTGTGTGCTCCAGCAGGTGTGTGTGCTCCAGCAGGTGTGTGTGCTCCAGTAGGTGTGTGTGCTCCAGCAGGTGTGTGTGCTCCAGCAGGTGTGTGTGCTCCAGCAGGTGTGTGTGCTCCAGCAGGTGTGTGTGCTCCAGCAGGTGTGTGTGCTCCAGCAGGTGTGTGTGCTCCAGCAGGTGTGTGTGCTCCAGCAGGTGTGTGTGCTCCAGCAGGTGGTGTGTGCTCCAGCAGGTGTGTGTGCTCCAGCAGGTGTGTGTGCTCCAGCAGGTGTGTGTGCTCCAGCAGGTGTGTGTGCTCCAGCAGGTGTGTGTGCTCCAGCAGGTGTGTGTGCTCCAGCAGGTGTGTGTGCTCCAGCAGGTGTGTGTGCTCCAGCAGGTGTGTGCTCCAGCAGGTGTGTGTGCTCCAGCAGGTGTGTGTGCTCCAGCAGGTGTGTGCTCCAGCAGGTGTGCTCCAGCAGGTGTGTGTGCTCCAGCAGGTGTGTGCTCCAGCAGGTGTGTGTGCTCCAGCAGGTGTGTGTGCTCCAGCAGGTGTGTGTGTGCTCCAGCAGGTGTGTGCTCCAGCAGGTGTGTGCTCCAGCAGGTGTGTGTGTGTGCTCCAGCAGGTGTGTGCTCCAGCAGGTGTGTGTGCTCCAGCAGGTGTGTGCTCCAGCAGGTGTGTGTGCTCCAGCAGGTGTGTGTGCTCCAGTAGGTGTGTGTGCTCCAGCAGGTGTGTGTGCTCCAGCAGGTGTGTGTGCTCCAGCAGGTGTGTGTGCTCCAGCAGGTGTGTGTGCTCCAGCAGGTGTGTGTGCTCCAGCAGGTGTGTGCTCCAGCAGGTGTGTGTGCTCCAGCAGGTGTGTGTGCTCCAGCAGGTGTGTGTGCTCCAGCAGGTGTGTGTGCTCCAGCAGGTGTGTGTGCTCCAGCAGGTGTGTGTGCTCCAGCACGCCATTCAAGCCTTTTCATTTGATCACAGGTCATCCAGATCAACTTCGAAGAGTTTGACCTGGAGATCGGCTACGACTCGCTGACCACTGGAGACGGAGGGGGAGTAGGAGACTCCAAGACAATAATACAAGTGTGAGTATCACATGCACATTCCTCTATGCTCCTGGAACATCAGACTGGCCTCTCATTGGATAACGTCTCCTCTGGAGTCATGACGTACCCGGAGTGAAGTTATCACCTGGAACTACCAATAAACCCTGAAGAGACTGAAGGACGAGAATCTGATCCCACACATTTATATGATGAATGTGGGTCCTGAAGTGGCTTGTGTTTGTCTCCCTTACCTTACCTGTCCTTACCCGTCCTTACCTGTCCTGTCCTTACCTGTCTTACCCTACCTGTCCTTACCCATCCTTACCTGTCCTGTCCTTACCTTACCTGTCCTTACCTGTCCTGTCCTTACCTGTCTTACCCTACCTGTCCTGTCCTTACCTGTCTTACCCTACCTGTCCTTACCCATCCTTACCTGTCCTTACCTGTCCTGTCCTTACCTGTCTTACCCTACCTGTCCTTACCCGTCCTTACCTGTCCTGTCCTTACCTGTCTTACCCTACCTGTCCTTACCCGTCCTTACCTGTCCTGTCCTTACCTGTCCTGTCCTTACCTGTCTTACCCTACCTGTCCTTACCCATCCTTACCTGTCCTTACCTGTCCTGTCCTTACCTGTCTTACCCTACCTGTCCTTACCCGTCCTTACCTGTCCTGTCCTTACCTGTCTTACCCTACCTGTCCTTACCTGTCCTGTCCTTACCTGTCCTGTCCTTACCTGTCTTACCCTAC